>NC_056738.1:574597190-574860814 GCF_019279795.1 Protopterus annectens | reverse complement strand
CCCGGCTGGGGGAAAATGAAATTCCCCCACCCAAAAAACCTACCACCCCACACTACAAGCCTGGAGAACACACAGGATAATGCAGCTCACTGCCAGTGGTCTACAGCCAAGCTGCACACCCTCAAATGCCCTCCTCAGTATGGAGGACATCGATGTCAGTGCAGTGACTGGAACATTGGTCAGGGCTGCTGAGAGCACCTCAGCACTGTAGGGTCATACCCTATATCACGCGTTCAGGACCATAACCCGGACATAACACAGAAGGAGGTGGAGTCCCCATTTCTATGACAGATACACACACCTCCATGTTGGCAGAGATTCACGTAGCAGCGGGGAATATCCAGGTGCAATTAACCATGGTTAGGACTGCCCTACAGTTTGTTGCATGCTACAGACCACCCTCCCAAACCCAGGATACCTGCACAGCCGTCCTGAGGACACTGGTGAGTGTGCATGCTCTCAACAACACCGTATTGGGTGACATCAACCACCCATACATAGACCGAGAACATTACCCAAGACACAACACCCTACGCCACAGGTCCCAGGTGTTCATACACCTGACTGCTGTGGAACACCCATGCACCATACCCACTAGGGGGGGACGTATACCAGTTCTGATCATCACACATAGGGAGGATGTGCTCCTCACAGGATGTACATCCCTCAATGGTGATGTCAGACCGTATAGTGGATCCACTGGTAATCCACATCCTGCACCCAACACCGCCTTGGGAGACCTAAGTGACGACCTCTCCACAGCGAACTACACATGTCATACGACCGTGTGGTACCCTACAAGGCCTCCATGCCAGTGGTAAACACAGGCCACACTGCTGAAACCCTTACAAATGCCTTCTCTGAGCACCCCCAGGGATGTCTGCACCAAGCGATCATGATAACATCAGGACCTTGTCCACCGAAGGCAGGCACATGGTCTGGTGGACCCCAGCCACTGACAAACTGTACAACAACAGTTGGAGCTAATACATGACAGAGCAATATCAGTACCAGGGAAGGCATTACTCATTAATACCGGTGTTAACATACGGTCACACATACAATCATCCAAGGCCGCTTGTGGGAGTGGTACTGCAGAGGGCACATGAGACAACCATAGGGCCTTCCTTAGCTGTGGTATGGACATGGGTGGGAGTGCACAGTCATGCCCGGAATTACTCCAGAATGGTACAATGGTCACTGAACCCACAGACATTGTCAACAAACCAGCGGACATGTTCCATGCATACATCCACCCCCAAGAGGGACGATCCATCCCACCAGAGTCTAGCCTCCCAAACATCTCGTATGCCCAGGAGTGATCTGATATCTGTTAGGTGGTGAACACAGCACCAATGGGCCCAGATGGTGTCCCTGGCTGTGTGCTACCCAACCTCATTGAGGCCCTCGCCCCACACATAAGGCCGCTGTGTCATCTTAGCCTTACTACGGGCTAGGTCCCCGCTGGATGGCATACGGCAGCTGTGGTCCCACTACGCCAGGGTAGTGCTCTTATGGACTGTAGACATTCCTGCCCTATCAGCTTGACAAGCCTTGTCTGCAAAGCTGCGGGGAGGTCCATACTGGGGCCCATGAATACAGACAGTGGTGTACAGCCAATACCAGAACATACCCACAACGACTTAGTCAAGGGCAGATCCTGCCTCCCAAACCTGCTCGGCCTGTCTGGAGGGGTCACTAAGGCCATTGATGGGGGTACGTCGGTTTGCACAGACTACCATGACCTGGTGGGAGTGTTCAAACCACACTCCACGTGGGACTCATGGAAAGGCTTGCCAGCGTACATGTGGGGACATATGTCACACGATGGTTTTCCAAATGGATGGAGGTCACACCACACAGGATTTGTGTTCCTGGTGCCATGTCAGACTCCAAGCTGGTCTCGAGTGGAGGTCCACAGGGCTCAGTCCTGGGCCCCCTCCTGTTCGGCATTCAACCTTCCAATGTGCATGCAAACATAGGGGGATTGTGGCAGACAAGGTATGCAGATGACTGCACACCAGCCACCATACCCAACACCCCATCTGACACAGACATCCACCTGGGGCATCATAGACATGGATAACTGGTGCCAGAGCCATGGCCTGCTGCTACATGCCAGGGAAGGTGCAGACCTACCCAGTGGGAAGGACATGTTCGCCCCGACGTAACATGTAGGTGGTAATCCATTCAACATGGTGGACGTGTTCAGGGACATGGGTACCACACCTGTCGGTAACCTCTGTCAACACACACAATGCCAATGTGGTTGGGAAGACATTCCACTGTGGCCACCTGGTCAGGAAGGAATCACATCCACATCAGGGGAGTTCATTGTACCTTCACACATTAGACCAATGATTGCGCATAATGCCACATCTGAGCTGTACCTAACCTGACACCTGCAGCACTCGGAAGGACCACAAACGCTCCACAACACGGGATAAAGGTGCTGAGACATGTGTCACACGCTGCCCGACCAAGGGACTCCGGCTGTATACCTTCCCAGCATCGCCTGCTCTGTGGTGATCTGTGCCTGACATACACGGCCATATCCGACCTGGGTGACATGGACATGTTCCACCTCCTAGGCTCCAGGCAAACACGGGCACAGAAGCGACTGTCAGAAACCTCAACACGAACATGAATAGGACGTGCTGGGGGAACAGGGTCAACGCCCAGAGACCCCTACAACATGGAGAGGATTGCCAGCCCATGTGAAGCAGAGGCCCTGACTGACTTTGTCCAAGAGTAATCATGACGTGTGGATGTGTGATCATAGGTATGCGCCAGGCATCATCTCTGTCACTGCTGGACAGAGGGACAGCAGACAGATGGATGTGGTATCCTCCTCCTAAGGGGTGTTAGCAGCCACACACACTCTGGCTAGGATTACACATGCCGTAGGGCACATAGCCTGGTATGTACATGTGCGCCTATGTACCTATGTAGGGGTCCATGCAGGTTGCGGGTACGTGTGGTATGCTGATATTGCCAGATGTGCCTGTGGGTACCCCACAGCTACATGTGGGGGACTGATAACAGTGCTCACAGTAGGCACATGCAAGTACACCATAATTGGCATACGGGTTAACTGAACCAACATGGTGCTACACATGTAACCGCCACTCATACCGTGTACACAAAACAATGCATGCTGCACCTGCACTACATGGTATGTCTGCTGCATGATGTCAGTGCACGACCCACGTCACATACGCACCTGTCACCTGCCATACACAACCACCGCAACATACACATCGCGTACTATGCAGACACAGGTATCACATACACCTCTCACTATCTTGTCCACCCTGTGCATCAGAATATGTTTGCATAACCGTGCACCGATGGTGTAGATCACGGTGCTGCGGCAGAGGCTTCATCATATGCCCAGGGTGATATGTGTGCCAGGGGCATAGGCTGTACCAATGGATGACATCATGTGTGTGTGTAAGGGCCTGTGCATTTACTGGGCATGACTGTGCAGAATGCATGTGGATGTGGTGGAGCCCTACAGTTGTGTCTGCTGTGTGTGGGTATGTGTGTACACAGTTCAGTCATCTGTGATGCCTACACGGGTATACTTGGCAGCCCCAGACTGTACAGTGCAGGTTGTATGGCTCACTGTGTCCGCCTGCGGCCACGTGACCCGTGCCTGCCTGGAGTCGCACAGGCACTACCGGGTGGAGGTATAGAGTGGCCACTCTCCGATGACACATGTCCGCTGGAACCGTGTCCATGCTGGGACCCAGGGCCACGTCCACGTGGCCTGCTGTGTCCTGGTGTGGTTGGTGTAGCACCAGCTGCACTGCTGCTGCTACCAGCACTGTGTGAGTGGGCATGAGAGGTGGCACGCACACGTTGACCTGCACTAGGTGGTGTTGCTGGCCTACGCCCACGTGCCCTACGCCTCACCCCTACCACGTGTTCCAGCATGGACAGCTCACGCTCGCGGATTGCCATGCCTCGGTCGAGGATCCCAACCATCTCACCTAATCTCCTATCCAGAACATCGGTAAGCTGCTGTTGAGCATTCGCCAATGACTGGATGTTCTCATTTAAGGAATGGATTGCGGCCCTCTGCAGCCTCTGCCCTTCTTGGTTCTGCCATTTGGCACGTGCCTGTGCCGCCATTACAGTCTGAAACATGCGTCTGGTTATACCAGCTGCTGCACCCTGTACGGCAGGTGCATGTCTAGCAGTGCTCCTCCTACGAGCAGCACCAGCCACATGCCTGTGTGGCACTTCACCAGTCATTACACTGGCAACATGGTGTGTACCCGCACCTTCTGCAGCCACCACACATTCCTGCTCGGTGCCAACAGACGCTGACTGTCCTTCTTCTATGGGCAACGGTGATGTGGTATGTGTTGGCATCTGAACCGTGTGCGGGGATGAAGGGGACATAGGTGGGATGTTCTCCAATGGCACAGCTTCTGCCCGTGACGACCCTGCCTGTCCCTCATGCACATGGTCATCACCGCTAGTATCTGTGGGGACACTAGCATCAGATGGACCGCAGGAGGGGAACGCACCTACAGCACCTGTGAATACAAAGACATACCATAAGTTACATTACACACACGCAGACACACACGCAGACACACACGCAGACACACACACAGACACACACACACACACACACACACATGCGGACACACACACGCTGACATACAACCGCAGACACACACATGCAGACACATCATGCATGTGATATTGCAGGTGGCATGCAGCATTCCCACACCACAGCCCAGTGAATGCAGCCCAGACATTAATAGTGGTAGTATGCATACTGCCCTGGAGTGCACACTACATCAAGCAGGTGTCTTTTAGTAGGCTTGCAGTACACACATTCATGGTAGTTTGCATGCATCACCATGATACACCGTGTGGCCACGGGCGGGTTAACAGTACACATGGCTGGCGTCACTATGTCATGTAAACCGCAAACATGTGCGGTATCATGTGGACATGTGACAATGGTGTCCCACCACATGCACCACATCACAACAGATGTCACAGTGCAGTGTTATGTGTACAGTCTACAGATAGAATGCATGTGTAACAAGGATGTCTGTGCAGGTGTGGTTGATGTGAGCTGTGTACATAGCTGTACAGTGGGGAGTACGGGCACTGTGCCACTGCATGGCAGCAGGACACAGGTATGTTTCTGTGCGATGCGTAACCTGGACGCATTGCATTGCCATGTCTGCAAGTCAGTTCTGCTGTTCAACAGCACGTATATGGTAGACATTGGTGGCACCTCTAATGGCTGCAGACAGGCATTCCATTTGTCTGGTGTACCACATCGGATGTCCAGGGGGTCCACTACAGTGATGACCCCACTATGTGTGGACAGGGTGCAACGGTGACTACCCACTGCGGATGTACTGTGTGGCAACATGCCTGTAGGTATCACCCATGGCCATGTTTGTCTGGTTCATGGACAATTGTGTGTGATGGGCATCGTACACAGCCCTGTGGTGACCCATGTGACATACAACCATACTAGTCTGAGGTGTCACATTCCCGAAGGCTATGCAGACATTGTGGATGTCTGCTATGTCGTGCATAGGTCATGTCATGGTGTGACAATGTTGCGGACAGACCTCCATGTGCATGGGACATGTCATGTGCCATGTCACAACGTGTGCACCCAATGCAGGGGCATAGGTCACAGTGGTAACACCTGTGTTCTGGCCAGATCACAGCTCACTATGTGGTACTGTGTGCATACTGCAAAGGCATACCGATGCATACTACACATGCAGCCATTGTGGAACACCTCCACCATTGTATGCATAGCTGACTGCACATATCACACCAATGGGTTATGTGGTGTCATGCCGGTCTGTACTAATGGTTGTATCTACTGTACATGGGTGGCATGTGTGTCAGGTGGTGCAACCTGTATACCGTGACTGGGGCAGACCCAGGTGTGCATGTCATACCTGGACACATGGGGAATATCTATACACCGTATCATGCCTATTACTAGCAACAGTCTCACCTGCGACAGACCCATGTCTGTGCGACATGCCAGACGTACCTGTATAGGGGCGACACAACAGTATACACATTATCCATTACTATCGCCACGGTAAGCACTGTGCATGTCACATCATGCACCTGTGTGTTAGCATGTGCTATGCACATGTCTGCAAACACAACGTAGCATACTGTAGTATGCAGCTTGTGTGGCCATATACCTGGCATGTGTTGCTACATTATGTGGTGTACTATGACACCCACACCTACGTCAGTTATCATACAAACATGCAAGACTGACTTACCAGGCAGCTCCAGGCTCGTTGGTTGGGAGACACCCACCTCCACGATGGCAGCGAGGGTTTCAGCATGTTGTTCTCTGGGTGTCCCCAGACTGGCCAGGAGCTCCTTCGTGTGTGTGAGTGGGGGCTGGGTTGGTGGCCCACCACCTGTCCCACCTTGTTGTCTGGCGATTGCGGCGGCACGCTGTTTTGCATGCCGAATTAGGTCTGTGCAGTGTCTGTGGATCTGTTGATATGTGCGGTTGTGGCCGCCCACGGTGTTCACCCTCCTGCGCAAATCCTGCCACATGTCTTCACACTGCTGTGCCTGTAGTGGCACATGGCTGAACAGTATGTCATAGTTGTCGTGGAGCAACGGTATTATCACTTCATCCTCCTGTCGGCTGGAGGCAGGCAGCCGGGAACGTGGCATTATCTGTAAGACATAATGATGTTGACATGTCACATTTACACTGCTGTACTGGCATACTGCTGGACATACATTGCTATGACATGTACAACATCTGCACAGTAATCTCTGCGATGCATCATGGCAGTGACACAGCCAACGTGTTGCCGTCACACCATTGAGCAGTGGGTGTCATATCATATCTGTGTGTCACATCATCACACTGTACACGCACCATGTTGATGTTAGCCTGCTGTGGACATGTGTACCTGCCTGCACCTGTGTCCATATCAGTTGGCACAGGTCCCCATGTGACAACAGTTCTACTGTTCACCTGGATGCTGTGTATATGTCACTAGACATCCCGTACACGGCCATTATGAATGTCAGCGGTGGCACTGCACACATACACATGGACACCTGTACATGCATGTGTTGTGCCATGTACATCCACACAGCACTGTACGGGTGTTGGGCAACCTGCCACGGCTCACCTGTGTTGCACATGTGATACACATGGGACAATGTGTAACCATGTCACATTAGCAGGAAAGGTCATGCATAGCATGTGCGCACGCACGTTGTCCACAGCAACACACAGCACCTGTAACATCACAGGGTGCATCACCGCCACATTACTGCTGTGGATGGTTGATAGTGAAAGTGCCTTTTGTCCATCGCACCATGTAGGACTGTGATAGCACGTGCAGCCTTGCTGGGCAGGGCTGCATGGTATGGCAGGGTATGTCACATACATGGCACTGGGATGTGACCCACCTGGGGGGTACTGATATTGGCAGGGTGGCTGTCCATTCCATATGTCATTGCTATGTGTATATGGACATTACACATGTCTATCATCATGGTGTGGACACTGGCCTTATGCAAGGTAGGCTGCACGCTGCTTGGTGGGGTGTGTCTGGTGCATGCAGGTATCGCACATCCATGCATACACATTAACCCTGACAGGTGCTATGTGCTGCGATATTGTTCAACACAGTGCTGTATGTGCCCACACACTGCTATCCCGTGCACATGGATGGTTGCCTGGACTGACATGGGTACCACATATGTCTACATCCAGTGCCTGCTGCCACCCCCATGTCTGCTGGTGCACTGCACAGCGCCATCCCTCCCACGGGGAACGTGGTGTTGGGCACAGCATAGGTATCCATGTATGGGGACAGGGATGTTCACATAGCAGGGGCACTGATGGTATCGTCGATCTGACCATACACGCATGACGACCCCTCACACATACAACCCATTCAATATGTTGTTCGCAACACTGACACAGCTATACTGCTATCCGGAGACATTCCCAGATCGCATATACACAGATGCGTGCACATCTGTCTGTGGCATGGGCTGGACTATTGGTGTGGTTCGGCACATAACGTGTTTGAGTGTGGCTGGCGCAGACCTACTGTGCACATGTCTACACAGTAAGCCTGTTCTACAGTAGCCATCAGTGATGTGCTGTGCACATATCATATCTGCACATTGTGTTGGTGTCTGTCTGTCCACGGGCCAGTGGTGGGACACACAGGGATATTGGTGAACATATATGCATGCAACCCTGTACTGCTGTACCGCTAGCTTCTCGGGTGCTAATGTGTCATAGACATGCACACCGTACCCGAACAGATGGTAGTGGGTTGCCACCAGTACCCATCTCCTCTTGTGGGTTGCTATCATCCAACACCCTCTTTGTATTGTATGTTCAGGCTATGCACCTGTGTGTGGCATGTGGGCATGCAATGCAGTACTACGTGCCTTTACACCCATCGCAGAACATGTCACACAGGTACACTGGCAGCCGTACACTTCACAGCTTGATGACGCCACAACACATGTTGTACACACGTAACACATGTCCTGTGGGACATGGTCAAATGTACAGGCATGTCCAACAGTCACATGCCACTGCTACCCCTACATGACGGCTATGCAGGACATGTGGCGGTACAGCAACTGTCACATGTACACGTGCAATGCCCCCCTACCTACATCGCGTGGTACTGCCTGTGGGGCATGTACGTCTGCATCGATGCTATGGCCATAGATGACAATTGTAGATCGATATGTGCAACATACCTCTTGGGTGTTCTCATGTGCATGTTCAACATGTTCACGCATTGTTTGTGTCTGTCACACAGTCATTGTTGTGCATGGTTTACATGGCAGCCATGGCGCACTGTGTGTGATTCCAGGTACTTCATTGGGGTACCAGCATTGTACATTATCACGGGCGTATTCCAGCCATCACGTAGCCATCCTAGCTGACACTGTTATCCAGCCAGTGGGAGGTGTTCTGCCATCTGCACATACGCCACACAGTACGAGGGTGGCTGACACCCATTCTCGGGACAGGGTTCTGACCGCTGTGGATGTGTGTGATGCTGTCGACGACCATGACTGCGCCAGATGGTGACATCTGGATGTGTAACATTCACAACACACACCTACCTTCACGTAGCAACACATCATCCACAACAATGGACATTCCTGCCAGAACACTGTGTGCAGTATGTCTGTATGACCACTGCAGGCACCACTGGTGGCCACCAGCATGGCTGCCAACAGCACCAGTGTGTATCCCGTGTGACCATGGGTTACACCATTCACAACACACCTGTCTCAGATGACCCTGTTGTGGGTCACAGTGCAGTTCCACACATCATGTAACAGTATACATCATGCACCGATATGTTGCAGACGTGTGAACGGCTGTGCAACTCAACATATGCCCACATGACACATCACCTGGTACAACGTGTCTGTCTTACCACACGTTATTGTGACCACCCTGTGATGACATTGTACAGGCTACGTGGACTGGGACATGTGATGGCTCAAAGGTATATTCACCCTCCGGGTGTGTGTCTAGCCAGGTGTACAGTAGGCAGTGGTCTGCACACGGGGATACTGTACATTGGCCTACTCTGTCACTGCGACTGTTGACTATGCTCATACTGTACTTATACAGGCATGTGGTATCTGTCCAGTATGACAGTCGTGGTCGACCACACTACTGTGGCACACATGACCTGCGGACATCTGCCTAGGGTGTGGAGCCCACATGTACATCTTCACATGCTATGCTGCCTCTGCGGCGGTGTCACATGTCTGTCTCCAGCAGGGCTTTAACAGGCAGGCACAGCATGCAGTAATGTGTGACAATGCTTGCACCCTCCACTGTGCTGCACACAAGCACGGCACGCACAGTAGTGCACGCCTGACATTTATCTGCGGTGCCTGGGACCTGCCTCCATGCTCTGCACAGCACACCTGCCAGTCCAGATTGTACACAGATCATACCTCCCAGGCACATACCTGGACTGCAACACACACAGGTGAGGGGATCCCACATCACACAATGTTTTACACACATACTGTATATTTTCCGAACACAATGCATCATAGGTACTCCATGTTCGGATACCCATGTTTGTGACCGCTAGACACATTGTAACACGCAACAGAGAGTACACTGTACACCACAGGTTACATGCTGGCTGTGTTGTCATACTGTACATTGCACCTCGGACAGTTGCTACTGCCATGTGCTGACAGCAACCCACACTTCCTAGTATGGACTCCCATGTACCCACACATGCTTGGCCATGCACTACACATAGCTGGGTGACACATTACACAACACATACCATACCTACACTACCCTCGGCATGCACCATACCTCCATGTGTCTGTGTGTTAAACCTAGGGATATCCCCCCTCTGGTAGATGAACATATATGCTTCGCGGCCCTGCTAGCCACACCCTGGACACACACCCATCACAGCATACATGGTACATGTGCTCAATGGCCGGTACTACTGACGTCTGCTGACGGGGGTGGTTAATGGCATGGCACCCCGGCAGCTGGACAGTGTACGTGACTATGCTGACACATATCACAGTGCACTTCCGCAACATGTATGCAATGGTAGGGATCATGCTATTCCACACAGAGACATGGCGGTAATGGCCTTTTCACAGACGCCACGGTGGTAGTCATGTTCCATGCACATCTGCTGTATGGGCACATGTGCAGGCTGTTGCACGGTGGGTATATTCACATGTGTGGGGTGCATCACTTGACAGTCATGGTGGGTCCTCATGGTCCATCACATGCTCCAAAGCTAGCTACCTACACATGACTGCCGCACATTGCAGTGTGGGTCCTCAGGCAGTGTGGTGGTATGTCTGTGTTGTTTGGCTACATCCACATTTGATGTAGCGTACAACAGTCACCCAGGCATTGCCGACTGAGATGTTGTTGGCAACATGCCAGCCAATGGGGTACCTACCAACAATACACACTCTCACTCACTACAGGGTTGCAATCCATACATGGACATCACAGTGTCCCTGTGGACACATACATGGTACTGCCATGCACACATTATGTCCTAGGACACTGTCCCAATGTCACCTCCGATCTCCCTAGCTGTTATGTCCCGCCAACCTGTTTGGTATGTGTCTCCGCAGCAGCCCACTGAATGAACTGCTAGCCTGTTCATGGACGTTGTGTACCTTGACCACCACACTACCGCATCTATCACACTACACATGGGTGGTACTGCATTGCACATGTGGGACTGCATTCGTACACCCATGACTGGACCATTCAGTATGGCACTGGGGCACATCCTCACATCCATGCTTCACACACTCATTGATGACCTCCATGCCTTTACTGGCACCCTTGTTGGGCCTCTGTGTGCCACAGCACGCCACATACACATGCTGGCCACCTGTCATACCATTGCATGGGTGGTTGGTGTGGTACGGAGGGTAACAGATCAGACATTGTCCCCACATTGCCCTTCAGCACCATTCCACATTCTGGTATTGGCAATGTACACATCCACCATCACATCATACCCTGTGTCTCAGGATGTTAGGCTATATGACTCCTGGACAGGACACACAGTGGTGCAAGCATATCATGCTACCTACTACATGTCAGGTACATGTGGCATTACACAGTCCTCAGTCATGTGGACCCTCATGTTCACTATTTGCTTACATACACAACATGCTGTCACAGAGTACTGTCCATGCCTAGATATCCCACATCTACATACCTGGCAGCATTGTAGCTCCACCAGCTCATACTGCTAACAACCGTACAGGTGTCGGTGTGGCAGATACATTGTGTAGATGTCATTGCGTCAGGATACATCACACATGGTGCATACACATCACCTTTGCATAGCAACAGTCATCCACTGGGTATCCCATGGATACTGTCCCCATACATGCATATCACATTGTACATGGTTGCTGTACACACACATGCCCCACATGGTGCTGTGGTTGCCATATTCCACTGTGGCATGGGTACACATCTGCAGGGCCACACATATCTGTACTGTGTGTTGCTGGTACATAGGTAGCCTTTGTACCTGTGCCATACACACATCTACACACGGGCAGGGTTACAATAACACATTAGGTGGTGTACCTTCCACAACGGCTACGACTTTACATGGCACGGCATTGTCATGCCGTGATGTATACCAGGCTCAGACAGTTTACATATGCGGATGACAGACGGGGAACACATCTGTACTCATCTGCGTACCACTTACACAGGAGTGTCATCTACTCTGACATGGGCCATGTCCTCCGCATTAGTGATGCATGTAGTACTCCTACATGGCAATTGCAGTGGGCGGGGTGAATGAAGCACTCCTGCATATGTGCACACATGCCACATTGCATGGCCTGGGCTTCTGTGTTACTTCCGCAGACACGACACACACCATGCTGTGGAACGTAGGTCCTGTGCACATCCCACAGGGACACACTGTGACACTGGTCATGTGATAGCTCCCTTGCTGATAGGGTGACACATAGTCATGGCACCACCACAAAAGCAGTACTGTGTAGACATGCAGTTGACATCCACCTCTGCTGTTCAGTGGACACTACCATGGGGAGGTGACACTACTGTGTACACTGCACATGTGTTTACACATGGACCTGCCGGACGTCATTGTTGCACACATTGCACCTGCTACAGATCGTTTGGACATGGTTACTTGGTGTTCCTTCCATTTCGGGTGGCTATTCTGCTACTACTCTGTCCCATATGTACAGGCCATACATATCCTGTTAGTGTACATGACACTAGGCCATACCTCTATTATGCATGCTATGCCTGTGATACTGTGTATGATGTCTGTCATATCCACCATGACAGCTTTACATTACACATACTTGACATAGTAACCCCTACTGCGAGGCATACGTGCACGTCGTGCACACATTACGTATGACATCGATGGTATATGCCCATACACATGTGTGCTGTGACAGTATACATACATGTCCTATCCCCTGCTGTGGCACTTCCTTGTTGGACATCCACTGCCAGCATCGGCGTGGGTGGTGGCATTGTTCTGTGTTTTGCCCCCCTATGGCAGCCCTTGGGTTATCCCGGCTGTGTACATGATGTCCCACTGCTGTGCACACGGTGTCCACAGTCATTGGTATGCTCAGCGGGATAGCACTACATAACCACCTTTCACCACTCTCTGCTTTATGGACAGGTATCCTTACTTACAAACACCGTTCACATACAGTGCAGCTTCATCATACACATCATGCGTTACACACCAGTACATCTCGTGGGTTCTACATACCTTTCCTGTGTTTACTTCCGTTTTCCGTTCGAGTCTCGCTATATCGTTATCTCTCAGTCGAGCCGTTTTGTAGTAGTGGTTCGGTATGAGCATACAGTTTGAATATCCTAGGAGTCTTCCTTATATCCGTCAACTGCGACATGTGGGTTCATCACACCAATAGCTGTTCCTCGGTGTGTACTTATGCGCATATCACCTGTGCATCTACTCCATTCGTACAGTACGCGTCGTAACTAGGGCATGGTTCATTCCTCGCCTGGGCGTTGGTTATTTGCACTACCTTCGTGGAGATGGTCTGTATTGTGTTATGTTATGTGTGACTGCAGCCGCTATGTGTGGCGTCAGGTACATTTCGCAGTGGTGTTAGCCGTGGATTGTGTGTGTTGGGTATGGTATTATGTTTGACATGTGGGTGTCCCTGTCCTGGCGGCGTCTGTCGATGGCGTTTTGCATTCGGATGTGTAACATAGCTCTTGTATTCCTTTACACAACGGATGCAGGTATGCATCCGCTGCTGATAGTGTTTCCCATGCGAGATGTTGCGGTTATGCCGCTGTCATTGACTGCCTGTATGTTTTTGCTGCTATTGCGGCTTGTATCCCTTTGATATGTGCGATGGGGTATATCGGCGGTTGTGGGTGACGGGTACAGGTTGTGGGCCTTGCATTTCTACATACACGGTATGCTTGTGTGTGTGCTCCATCCCTGCCTGGGGAGCTGCAAGTTACCTGTCTGTTGTTATGGGAGTGTAGGTTTTGTTGATGTCGTGTGGTGTCGGTATCGCCTGCATGTGTGCTTCCTGCATGTATTCCTCCATCACATCGGTAGTATATCTGCGGCTGTTCGTACGTGCCGACTATCCCTTGGCATTTTGTCCCGGATATTTATGGTCATTGTGGTCCTGTACTTGGGACGGCCTGTATGCTACCGGTTGCCACCTATTCGGGTGGCGATTGCTTGTTTGACACTCGTAGAACACACAGCGGTGTTTACGGGCCGATACGTAGCCATGATCGGTGCCGGGGTAGCACATGCGTATTTCCGCGGTACATGACTATTGCTGTGTAACGTTGCCGACGTATCGTTTTGCAATTAACATATCGGTGCCATACATACGGTCATGGTTTGTACATACGTCCTTTGCATTTCATGTTGGCTATAGTCCTGTGGTACATTCTGGGACATTTTCGCTTTGCATCGTTTTACATCACCACGCACCTAGCCAGGGAGGGGCTCTCAGTACTACTTTGGGGGTACTGCTGTACATACGCCTGTGGTTCCTATACTGTATGCCTACACATGTTATCCCACTCCGCCTGTCACATGTCACCTACATACACATTTTACTGTGGCACACACATTACACTCGCACAGCGGAACACACGACACCCTCACCGCACACATACACATACTGCCGCTGTCACAGGGACGGTTGCACACAGTACCTATGTTGCCCGCATCACCGGCGGTGGTGTCTACCTCCGCCCTCATATCCTAATAATATTACCCGCACATGTCCTGTTACTGTACCGTGGCCTGGCGATCATCCCGACTCGCGATTATGCATTTAGGTAGGTTGACCTTTCCATGGGTGGCGTTCCCTGTTCTGTCAACCCTCCCGGATACTCGGGTTGTCGTTCACTATGTTTACTATGTAGAGATATCGCGTCTTACTTCTCTGTCACCTTGCATCCCTCTGATTCCCTGTCTTACCCGTTGTACTTTATATATGTGTATGTGTACATATATTTCTACGTGTGTAATGATATCTATCTCCATATCTGTGTATGCACATATGTACATATGTATACACCTTGCGGCGAACGTGGCAGCATACGGCAACGCCGTCTGCTGTAGGACCCGCGTATGGTTGAGGTGTTGGCATTCCATGCTCCGTTGGCTGTTGGGTGTGCAGTGTTTGGGTGCTACCTATGTTGGAGTCACACATGGGACCACCCATACGGTACACATTACGGGCGGCCATGTTTGTGTGCCGTCCATTTCACTGTTTGTGCAGGTAGGGAGGTGTCAGTCCATGGGGCCTATGCTGTCAGAGTATGTGCTATACGTTCCCTCTTTGCCAAGGCATAGGCATATTGGGTACGCCTCCGTCTGCCTACTGGGGCTGGCACAGTGTGTTCATGGTGCTGAACGCTCTGTGCCTGTGCTTGCCTTGGCAGTTGTGGCGGGCTTGGTGGCCCTTCACCATTATGTCCCTGCAGCAGCTGTTTCCGCAGGATCATATTATGTAGCATGGCACATACTATGAATATGTGGGCACATGTGCCTGGAGAGTACTGCAGGGCTCCACCGGATGTATCCAAGCACCGGAACCGTGATTTCAGCATCCCAAACACACGCTCTATGATTATTCTGGTTTGTGCGTGTGCCTCATTATGGCGTTCTTGCATATGTGTGTGTGCATTTCTGATGGGTGTCATCATCCACGGCTCCAGTGCATAGCCAGCATCCCCCACAAGGTGGCCTTGTGTGATGTCCCCTGGCGAATACCTGATACAGCTGTGAGGCATGCCAGATATGGGAGTCGTGGTAGCTTCCAGGGCTGCCAGCACACACATCCATGATAATGCCCTGCGCATTGCACACGACCTGGCAATTGATGGAGGGGAATCCCTTGTGGTTTATGTAGCGTCTACCCTGCTCCCTGGGTGGTGACTTGATTTGTATGTGCGTACAGTCTATCGCACCCAGTACCTCCGGGTATTGTGCCACACGGTGGAAGTGGCGCATATTGCTAGCCAACTCCTCCTGAGATCTGGGGAAGTATATATACTCATGGGCATGTAACATGGCATCCAGAAACTGGTGTAGTACCCTGGATGCTGATGCCTGTGAGATGCCCATTATATCCCCGGTTGGCCTTTGAAAGGTAGTTGTAGCCAGTATTCGCAAGCTTACACATACCTTTGTGTCCACTGGGATGGGCTCCCCTCTGTTGTTTCTTGTTCTCAGGCGTGGCTGGCACAGCTCCGCTATTTGCTGTAACGTGTCCCTGTCCACCCTGTAACACTCTACTATCTCCAGGTCTTGAAGCCCCTGGTAGGTTACCCTTGGTCTGAACACTCTCCTTCTCCTCTGAGGCCTACGGTAGTTGTCGGCACCCTCCTCCGCAACTCCGTCTGTCTCTGACACATGCTGATGTATCACGGCCACGGGGGCACCCAACATATACATTTTAAAAGTTCCCCGTGTGTTTACACCTAAAGTGCGGCATTTAGGAATACACGCTGTGTGTTGTGTGCATTCACACTTTATACTGTTGTGCTGTACACCCGGTGATGTCATTGGGTGTGTCTGTGCAGCCGTATCTGTGGATTATCTTCCGTGTTTTACCGTTGGCACTGCAACGCTGTTGCCTTTGGTGTTACATTACACTTGCCTGCATTGGTTTAGCTTTAGACCTTACCTTACTGTTTGTGCACGTTGCACCTAATATTTCCTGGATTGCATCCTGCAGGGACATGGCATATCATGCATTTTGTCTGCCGCCACCGTTATGCTACCTCTCTACTTGGCTGTGCTGTATCGGTTCTTCGCTCTTTGCAATTCTGCTACATCCCCTACTTTCTTTGCATTCATATGCCTCCCCTTTCCCGTTTTGCGGGATTCTGCATGCAGAGTTGTCAGCTGCCGCCAATTGCCCTTCGTGGGTTGATTGGTGTTGATTGCTCATTACGACTCCAATTACACTGCTTCTGCATTTCCTCATATTCTCCGCATCACCTTCCTGTATCCGTGGTTGTTGACGGGGAGGCCGTCACATGACTGGGTTGGGGGAACATAGTCATCCTCGTGCACATGCATCTCTGCGCGCATTGTGTACTCTCAGCGCATCTATTTCCTCACACGCCGGTCCTGCTGCTGTGATGTGCATTGCTGGGCTCCAATGTGCTTCCTCCTACAGTGGCACACCCCTCTGCGGTTGACATGTATTCCCTCTGGGCCACTCCTCAGTGTATTACCGCTGCGCCGTTTGGTGCAGCCTTACGCCAGTGGGGGTTTTGCGATTCAGTATTATCTGCCTCATTTGCATGGCATTGACTACTAATACATGGTTACGGCGCCGAACACTGCCGCCACTCCTTGGCAACCCTTGCGCTGTGGTTGTGGCTTTCCATGCATACTATGGTGTATTGTGGCTGTGAAGCTGATGTGTATTATACTGCTCTTTTATGACATTGTCATATTATTTCATTGTTTCGCACCTTCCGCGGACATGTCCTGGGGTTATGCTGTAGTTTCTGCGGACATACCATTTATGTCATTATTTACATTTTGTGCATGTTTTCTTTTGACATTCTCGGTGTCTTTCACCATTGGCATATTGCACCAGTATGATACCTGACGTTGACAGCCTTCCGTTACTCCTATATCATGTTTGGATATATGTAAACCGTTTTTTTTGGTTTACATTGCCGTTCTTTATGCTACCTGCCACTTCGTGGATCGCTATATGCCTTAATTTGCATGGTGCAACACCGCACATGGGGTGTTTAACATACCTACGCCAGAGGCGGTGCAACTCAGGCACACGCCGGTAGTGCACGTGGAATTGGATCGTACCTGAATCGCTCGGCGGCCATATCTGGCATTGTGACGGCTACGCTATGCGTGCGCCTGGCGCAAGGTTCATGAATCCCGGGGTTCTTCTCCACATAAAGCAGAGTAATCTTTTAAAACAATTTTTGTACTTGTTAATATTTTTGTTCTCTGTGGAGCTTTTCTTCCTTGTCTCCATTGAGGCTTTTATCCAGCTGTGCCAACTCAGTACAAAAATGTCAAATAAATAAATAAATAGGTAAATTAGTTTTAAAAACACTGTGTAAAGGCATGTAGCACTTTGCAGAAGTACAAAGCTTTCCTGAATACCTCCTTACAGCTGGGTATCTAAACGTATTTTCCTAATCATTTTGGTAGCACATTTATGTTTCATAGACATAGTAAATTATAAGTGGGGAGTTAACAGAGCCTGCATAAGCTATTCAGTTTGTCATTCACTTCACAAGTGTATGCATAAGGCATGTGTTCTGGCTGACAAATTCATTAAATATGAGAACCATATCTTTTTGTGTTGTGACATCACAGTTAAACATCATAAATATGGATTTCTCAAATACAAGGTGTTCTTTTGTCATTTTAAATGCTTTAGCATAGCATAGCTTTGACTTGTGCAGAGTCACATCTACATGTAGTGCATGGAACCCCATGATTATGCTCCAAAAACTGGAAAAAGACAAGCTTTTAAGCATCTTTCTCATATCAGAAGTGCTTTTACAAGTTTTTGATAAGCAAATATAAGAACTGTTAAGATCAGGCCACATGCTAGGGGTTAACAGCAGACACTGCTAGCTGGCAAAGAACAGCAGAAGGTAAAATAGCTTTTGATGATAGATACTTCGCTCTGCCATAGTTACAAATAAGTCTTACACAACAAAGTGCCCAACAGATTTTGAAGTCATTCATTCTTCACAGGGCCACTTGTTTCTGCCTACTGTCTTTTTGTCAGTGCTAGGTCTTGTGCTAGCTTTCAAAAGCTTTGAAAGCGGGTAAAAGATTGATACTCCTACACTTTTTTTCTGCAGCTGGCAGTCCATGGAGCATATAAAGCTACATGCATTTCAAAGAATTATGATTGAGTCCAGCTGATCTTCATGTGTACTTAAGATATATTCCAAGATTTACCTGTCGAGCTTTGCTCTTGAGGTAAAATTCTTGACGTATATGTCTTGAACACACAAGATGGTTTTGATTGGAGACCTGATCATAATCATCTGTATCCGAGATGTCATAATTTGTTTCATGCAATAAGTTCTGATCTATGGTTAAAAACAATTGACTTGTCCTGAAAATTATGTAAGAAAATCTGAAAGAATTAGATATGGCAATTTGTAGACAGCATTAGGTCAAGGTTAGAGTGACTACAACTAAATGACACTAACATTTCTAAAACTTCAGTTTAAAACAAAGGTACACCTACCAGTTCTTTAGAGGGTACAAAATAAGACAGAAGAGATCAGTACATAAGCTTTTAACAGGCTGCTTCCTGTAGTCCAGAGTTCAACTCCCTCGGCCTCTATTTGCTTACTGTGTGACTAAGTCACTTAACCAAATACTACCCTGGTGCAGTTAGGAGATTTAGCTGGGATCATCAGTTTTCTAATAAACTGCATGCCTAATAAATGTGTAGGAACACAATAATAATAATAAAAAAAAACTTTTAGTGTAAAAAGCTGCAAGTATGACGACTCCATGAAGAAGATGAAAACACACACACACACACACACACACACACACACACACACACACACACACACACACACACACACACACACACACACACACACACACACACACACACACACACACACACACACACACACACACACACACTTTTACCATTATTTTGAAAAAATAACTTAGCCTTTTGAGTTCTAAGTTTCATCATACCATTTAAGGACACCACCGCTGTAGTTTGACACTGAATTTATAAAACTCAGTCTGCAACATGACTTACAAAAACTAATGCAAAATAACTTTTACACATGGAGTTTGGATAAGCACACAGTCTGGCAGAATTGTCCCTGAAGAGATTGTCTTTATGCAAATTTGTTATGAAATTTTAAAGTTAACATAATTCCACATAATCAGTTAGTTAAAATGGGCATGAGAACTACTTTACATTAAAATACTATGCACAATATATAATTATCAAATATAGACTTCTACAAGTAACATTCAGCTGATAAAAAAAAATTGATTGTACTCATCCCTGCTGTTTATAATGAGGGCTGTTACTGAAATAGCTTGGTGTCTGAACACATGCCCTTGGGCCCTCCATTGTGAGACTATAGGATATATCAGCCCCCAGTCCACCCCCTCCTCAGGAGGGGTACACTCCTCAGACACCTAAGAGGTTAATTGAACCTGGGTTGCCTGGCTCATAGTTAAGACCATATTCGCCTACTTTATTAGGGCTGGCCTTTAATCCATAACAAACTTAGCATTTAAGCAGAACCTGTCACTTGCCTAGTACTTCTGTGCTTGTATGTACTACAGCATGGGACCCCACTTGCTCCAATGAGCAGAATTTTCTGATTTAATACAATAAATGTGCTCCTGGTAAAGCTTTTCCCAGTCATTATTTGATTGTCTATGCAACAATTTCCTGCAATGTAATTGCTGTTAACAGCAAAGTTGTAGGCACAGTCATCTGCATTAATAAAATGGGCAACATTTCCTCTCATGTCTGAAATATTCTTACCCAATTCCCACACCAGCACATTGTTCAGAATCTGTTTACTCTTTCAGAAACATCAGTTCTAGTAACAATATGCATTTGTGAATTCAGTATACTGATGCCATCAGGCATTAGGAAAGCAGCAGCTGGCTGTCCTATCTACCGTTCCCAGAATACTGTGCCTGAGTAAACCGTATGTATGATGTCCTTTGTCCTGAGATTAGAATTGCACATTGTACTTTACTGTACTTTGACAGACCTCTTATAATTTCTTATATTCCAAACTAAAAGTTGACCTCCTTGGTTTTTGTAAAGTTTGTAACCATGGGGAAAGGCTACCTTATTCATGCATAACCTGTTGAACCCATTTCAGAGCTGTGGTGAACTGGAGCCTATCCTTGCAGTCAGGGGGGAGAGTTTAACTCATTTCAGAGCTGTGGTGAACTGGAGCCTGTCCTTGCACTCAGTGGGTAGATGGCAGTGAAACTAATCCTGAACAGGGAGTCAGCCCATTGTTAGAGACACACATGCCTGCAGGCAGTTTACTTGCGTAACATCTTTAGGATGTGGGAGAAAGCTGATGCACCTGGTGAAACCCAATGAGAATAAGAGGAAATGCTTACTCCAGTTCACTTGTGAGAGAGATAGTGAGCCTTCTGTGTGGAGAACCAAGCATTATAAGGCAGCAGCACAAACTGTGGATACTCTGCTGCCCTCACTAGAGAAATATGTCTCAGAATCTTACAAGATAAGTCATCTGGACCCTGTGGCCATTTACAATTTGCCAGTTATCCCCCCCCCCTCCCCAGACTTGCCTCCTTTTCAAGGACTTTGTTTTTTTTTAATTATTTATTTGAGAATTAGGTACATCTATTAGGCACCTGTACCTTTTTTTAGAGGCAACCTAGACTAGGAGCACTGTCTAGTTAACTGACATACTCGTTCACAGAGCAAGCATTGAGAGATTGAAAGGATCTAACCCAGGACTACAGGATTACGCTTGTTAGCAGCTCATAATCTTCATCTAATGCACTAAACTGAATCTTTCGTCCCCACTTGAGTAGTAGGTATTAGCTGAAAACTGTGAGCACGCAGTGTATATCTTAGCATGTATTAATTCTTATAAAGTGACATTTATTTATTTATTTTTTGTGCTTTACTTACAGATAAGAATACAGAGAGAGAATGACACACACACACACACACACACACACACACACACACACACACACACACACACACACACACACACACACACACACACACACACACATTCATTCTGTCTGTAAAACACACTGGAAAATTTCATAATTTTGTTCATAGGTTCATAGGTAGGTACTATGCTATCGGCCCTAGGGCCTATACAAGCCCAGCCAAAAAAGGTACCCTGGCTTTTGCCACCAAAGAAAATTATTTCCCTGTGCCACTGTCGAGCAGAGCCACAGAAGTGATCCCTGGGGTGAATTTCCTATTTCCCATCTAATCATCAAGATTTTTCTTGAAGAGTGCTAATGAGGAGCTTTGTTTGATATAGATTGGTAGTTTATTCCAGAGTATGGGTAGTCTCTGGGACAGGAATCTATCCCTCTGGCATGTTCTGTTTATTGTAGCATGTAGCTCGGAGGGATTAGGATTTCTTTAAGTGGAGCATGTCCAACAGCTCTGGGTTTGACATAGCTTTGTATGTTAGGCAGAGATCACCTCTGAGTCAGCGATATGCGATGGAGTAAAGCTGAAGTTTTTTGAGACGGTCTGCATAGGGCATGTTAGGCAAGTTATAGCATTCAGGGATTATTGTCTTCTCAGATCAGAAAATGATGTATGCAATTATTTGTAGAACTGCATACTGAATAATGATCCATAATAAACTGTTATGGATTTAGTGAAAAGGTGACATTTATGTAAGTTTTTTGATGATGTCTCCTGTATGGGTTCAGGTGCCTAGGCAGAGAGACATTTCCCTGTGGTACATTTGACTGGGGACACATGGCTGAAGTGACATTCAGCTGCAGAGAAATATGGCTGTTTGCAAATTCCCTGTGGGCAAAGAGAAGCATACACTGCCATGCCTACAGCTTTAATAACCAAATGCACAGGGAGAGAACAATGCCCATGGTCCCCAAGGGAACATGAAACAGCAGGCAATAAGGCAGGCATCAGCAGCAGGCTGGCCAGAGGGCATGTCAGTGGCAGTAAAATGCAGTGCACAATGGAGAGTGCCTTTATAATTGGAATGTGTGAACCACTACCCCCTTCACAGTGTCTAGGGAACATTTCTTAAAATGCATACTGGAGCATAAATCGGACTACAGTAGCCTGCAGGATTTCCTCCATGCTGTAACATACTTCTATATGTTGTAGTTAGTATGTACTGTAAACTGAACACAACACTCATTACCTCTTCTGCCGCCATGCATTTATTTATTCATTTATTTTATTTTATTTTACATTTGTTAACCGGGAAAGTCCGACTGGACACATATCCATTTTCAGTGGAGGCCCGGGAAGAAAAGCTCCAATAGCATGTCATAAAGAAATTACACAAGAATATTATACAGAGATATAGGTTCCATAGAAATGTAAGTTATGTATAAAATAACAATTCCTTTAGTAAAGTCAGCATACAGCATTCTAATAGTAGGGTTTATTTAGAATATAAAATATAAACACAAGAAAATTTTTTTTTTGTCTTTCCAAATTATGAGTACTCTCAATATTTTGTTACAGAAATAACCAGTGATTATTAAGCTTTACAGTGAAAGGAATTAGGGGACCTTTAGTAGAATCCTTGAACATGGTATTGGTGCAAATTAACCTGGGGAGTAGCATGAACAAAGCCAATTGTTTGAGAAGTGGGTTCTCAGGAATTTCTTAAATTGAATAGTGGAGGTAGTGGAGGTTATTTGGCTAGGTAGTCAGTTCCAGATTTTGGCAATAGTGCAGGCAAAGAGAAATTTGCCAGCATCATTTTTGTGTCTGATAATGCTTATTAGGTTCTGAGAAGTGAGAACTAGATCGTAAGGCTCTGATAGGGATGTGGGGGTTAATTATATTTTGAAGTGCAGAGGTTTTTTCTGGAAAGTAGAAGAGATTATGCGCTGTTGTGAGTTGATTAAACAGAAGTAGTTCAGGTAGCTTGAGCCAACTGAGTTGGTTAAGGGTGAGACATTTGACTATTAAAGCTGTGAGCATAGCAGTGTGTGCTTCTCTTTGCCCACAGACAATTTGCAAACAACCATATTTCTCTGCAGCAGAATGTCACTTCAGGCATGTGTCCCCAGTCAAATGTACCAGAGGGAAATGTCTCACACAGAGACTCCCCAGACTCTGGAATAGACTGCCCATACATGTCAAGCAGAGCGCCTCTTTGGCCCTCTTCAAAAGAAACCTTGACAAATTAAAGGGAGAAAGGAAATTCACCCCAGGGATCACGTCAATCACCCTACTTGACAGGGGTCCAGGGAAGTAAATAGTGTGGGAAGAAATAGCCAGAGAATTGTTATGGCTAGGCTTGTATAGGCCCTAGGGCCAATAGCCTAGTATCAACCTATGAACCACTGCCTAGGTGCCTGAACCCTCATATATTATAGTGGATGGAGACGCTGTAAAGGTGCTTTCTTGGGCTTGTTCTAGGGATGCATTTTGGTTATAAACCAGAACAGTTTTATACAGCATTCATTATGTGTCATAGTTCAGCAATTAGCTTTGTACACAAATTGTTACCAGGTATTTAATGGTTAAGTTGGTCATATTTTATATTATCTTGTTTTACCCATTTTGTTTATGTAACCATACTCTTGTTCAATATTCATGAGTATCCTGTCTTGCCTTGTCATGTAAGAGTGACTTTGACAGTATGCTAAAACATTTTAGTGACATAGGCAGACATGGAGGTTTGAATCCCGTCATCTCCCTAATGCACACTGAGTGATCATTTGCAATATACTTCTTTATTACTCCTTGCTCATCCCTCTGAAAGGAAAACCTCTGGTCTTGTTGGGTCTTCAAGAAAAAGTAGCTATGTAACTCACACATAAGTAATAAATGAAACATTAGGCCACATTCAACTTTTGTAGCATTCTGCTTTTTTAAAATTCCTTTAGAAAATGTTAATGGTCTCAGTATATTCAGGCAGATTTTGTTTTTTGTTCTTGGTTTTTAAGCTATGCCTTCATAAGTTTGCTATGAAAGTGGAGTGATATTGGGGAACTGAATATTGAGACAATTATTATTTATAAGCATTTGAGTTTAAATTCCCCTTTAAGAAAATCAGTCATGCTTTGACTATTCCAGTGCTGTTTGCTTAGCGTGCTGTTGATTAGTGGACTTAACCAATAATTGTTTTTTGTCAGTGTTTTTTGTGAGTTCTCACCGGACAATGTATCAGAGTCCATTACTGTATCGGCTAATGTGCTGTACCCCATCTAAGATTCATTTTTCCAGTGACTATGTCACAGAAATAAACTAGCCAATAATCAGCCTTCTTTTTCAGAAAGATTAATTGCAGCTGTTCGTAAATAAACTTCAGAAAAGAAGTAGCACTGGTGCAAAATATGTGAACTGAAAAGAATATTACTCATTTGGGATCCATTTCTTTTTGAATAATTTGTTACTAAACTGAAATTCTCTTCTTCTTCTTGGTACTTTTATGTGAGATTTGAAGAATGTTGCTTTTGTCATTTTCTTCAGAGCAGTTCCAGCACTTGATTTGTGTACGTTTCATTTTTATTTTTGTTATATTTATAATCCTCTGCTAAACAAACTTGGCTAACTCTCTAAACAATATTCAGTTCTCATGAATCTTCTAGATGTTTGCATCTTTTTCATAAATAAAATAAAATTGCTATATATGGTCTTATTAACTGCTGCGCGTGCATGAAGAAAAAGAATTACAGCTTAGAGATGCAAGTGGCATTTAATACTTTAAAGAGCAGCTAATGCCTATAGGGAAAAAGTGGAAAATTACAATTTTAACATAATTCTTCTTGCATCTTATACATTTTTCATGAAATGTTTTCTGTTATACATTTCTAAAGAAATTCTGAAGGAATCATGATATTTATCCCTTAATCCTATTTGACTATATGGCTTAATCTCTTCTTTAGCCGATAATGCTCATTATGGAGTCACTTGGACTTCCCGGGGGAAAAAAAATCACGTACACACACACACACACAGCGCTATAACATCAGGCTACACGGAAGCCATAGGAGTTGTCAGGATCTCAAAACATTTTTTCACTTGTATCATCAGGTCGGTAATAAATGATGAAACTAAGAAATGTAGAGAAAAGCCATACCAGTCAAATCAGATTTAAACATAAGCTGCTTTGTGCTCCAATATTTTTATTTTTTTCAGATATTTTCCTGAAAAATTCATGCATGTTTAAGTAAAGGCCATAGCTGTTCAGTTTCAACATAGGTCTGGATGCTGTGACCTCTAGCTGACTTCTTAAAGGTCTTTGTAACATTTAGTGTTCACTTTTCTTTAGACCACAAAACTAAAAATATGATCCAAATGTTTGATATCCTTGAAAGAACTTGATCTCCTTTTACCTTACTAACTTCAATGTAATTGGGCTTTAAAATGGCTGTCAGTCACTGACACCAGTCTATTGGCAGTGGTGTTGATAAACTAAACTAAGGGAAGAAAAGGATAACACAACTGCTGGGATTACTAATCACCATGCTGCCATGTGTATTAGTGGTATTCATAATATCAGCTCTGTTGGCACTGATTACAATATATGTTTATCCTCTTACTGTCACATTGTTAGTAATGATCAATGGAATAGTCATCACATTATCATGTTTACTAGTATTTTTCTTAATATAATTAAGCAATAATCCATTACTGTACGTGGGTATATCAGGATTTACCCATAGTTGGTGTGGTTTAATCACAAAGCTAAAGCCCAGTGATTAAGCAATGCCAACTGTGGGTAAATCCTGATATATCCACACACACAGTCATGGATTATTACTATTTACAATTATATTATTAAAGAAAGAAACTGCTTACCTTTTCTAACAAAAAAAATGTGTTTGTATAATGGCTGTTCAGTCATCTTCCATTTCTCTTCCTTAGACTGATGCACTTCACTTGGTTATGGGACTTACGTTCTCATGCTTGCACAGTACATCAGTGCGATACAGGAAAACTGATGGAGAAAACAATCTCAGTTGCTGTTTATTTTCTTAATAGATTAAAAAAAATTTTTTTATGAAGGACAGAGCAAAAATGTAATGAAAATCTGATAGGTTAATGTTTGTTTCATTTTACAGAATGTACCTAATTTTTCTTGCATTTTATTTTGACTATCTGCATATACCAGTGGGAATTGTTGGCTGCTCAATGGTACATCAGTGGCTGGACTTTTTCTCTATTGGTAAATTCTCAGTTTGCAATGGTTATGTTGGTTGGGCTGTCCAATCAGTGTACTTGTTTTTGAATATGTGCATTTACTGTGTACTATTAATTATTATTCATCAAAATAATCATGGTGCCATTGGAAAGGAATGAATGCTAATGGGAAAATGTAACAGATAAGGACTTATAACTGAACTAGTGAGTAATGCCTATTTCAGGCTGTGACTTATTCTGTTCTCTTGTAGTTATTAAAAAGAGGTGTAGTACACCCTTATTTGTTTATTTTGTTTGCTAAGATTAAACAGTGCTGACTGTGGACATAGAATGCCTGTAGTACAGTATCATACTGTATTTTAAATGTGAAATCCATAGCAGTGTGCAAATTTACCATATACTTGGGCAAATACTGAACCAGTGCATCATCCTTTTCTTCCCTTCTAATTTTACTCTACATTAACTTAATGATTTGCATTTCCAGACACTATAGTTTGTTATGCTACAGGGGTGAGAAAATCTAAGATATCTATCTAAGAGGCCCTTCTCAATATGGAGAACATCGATGTCTGTGCTGTGACAGAAACCTGGTTCAAGGCTCCTGAGAGCACCCCAGCACTAACAGGTTTCACCTCATATCATGCTCCGCCCCAAAATCCGGACAACACCAAGAAAGGAGGGGGGTGTCCATATTCATAAAGGACACCCACACCTCAAGGTTGGTGGCAACGCACGATGCATCGGAGACCATCCAGGTGCAATTAACCATAGGCAAGACTGCTCTGCAATTTGTAGCATGTTACAGGCCACCCTCTCAAACTCAGGAACCTCACATGGCCTTCCTGAAAACATTGGAGGGGATAAATGTATCTCCAAACACCATCATACTAGGTGACTTCAACTACCCTAATATAGACTGGGAACACTACTCAAGCCCAAACACTCTAACCTAAAGATTCCTGGAGTTCATAAACTCAAATGCCATGGAACAACTAGTCACCATCCCCACAAGAGGAGAAAACATACTTGATCTCATCATCACGAACATGGGATCAAAATGTTCAACACCGGAAGTATACCCCTTACTGGTGAGATCAGATCATAAACTAATCTCGCTGGAGGTCCTCATCCCGCCCCCACCTGAAACAAAAAAGACCACAGTGAAAAACTTCTCAAAAGCCGATTTCACACTTCTAAAAACTAGTGTGGTCTCCTTTAAGGCCCCTGAGCCAGTGGTAAACATTACTCAAACCGCTGAATCACTTACAAATGCCTTCTACCAGCACCTACAGGACTGCATGGATCAGGCAATCCCAAACAAAACTAAGACTCTCTGTACCAAAGGCAAGCGTCCAGTCTGGTGGACCCCAGCCATAAACAAGCTCTACAACAAAAGGAGGAAGCTACTACAAGATAGAGCAAAATCCTTGAAAGGTAAGACACCTTTGATCATTATAAGTAAAAACTAAGAGCTCTCATAAAATCATCCAAGGCAAATTTTGAGAGAAAAATCGCCAAGGACTCTAAAGACAATCATAAGGCCTTCTTTAGCTATGTTAGAAACCTAGGAGGAAACTCCCAGATATGCTCAGAATTAGTTCAAAATGATGTGAAAATTACTGAACCTGCACACATTGCTAACATACTGGCTGACAGGTTCAGTGCAAACTTCTCCCCCCCAAAAGGAGAGATATCTATTCCAGAGGATTGTAGCCCCCAAACATCTCCAACGCCCAGGTGAGAACTGCCCTCACTAAGGCAAAACACAACATCCATGGGACCGGATGGTGTCCCCGGCTGTGTGCTTCATGAACTCAACGAGGAATTAAACCCACAGTTAGGACAGCTGTTTAATCTTAGCCTCACCTCAGGATACGTACTCCAAGGAGTGGCGACGGCGACTGTGGTCCCACTTCATAAGGGCGGTGCCTCCACAGACCCTGGAAATTACCGCCCCATTAGCTTGACAAGCCTTATCTGCAAAGCCATGGAGAGGATCATAATGGAACTCATAAATAAAGACATAGGAACTTGCAGACTTTGGATCCAACCCAGTTTGGCTTTGTCAAAGGCAGATCCTGCCTCTTAAACTTGGTTGACTTTTTCGAGACAGTCACCAAGGCCATTGATGAGGGAAAGGCAGTCCATACAGCCTACCTCGACCTGGCAAAGGCCTTCACACAATACCCCACTCAGGTATCATCGAAAAACTCATCAGCTTGAATGTAAACCCATACATCACAAGATGGGTTGCAAACTGGCTAAGTGACAGAACCCACAGGGTCAGAGTTGCTGGAGCCATGTCAGACTCAAAGCCTGTCACAAGTGGTGTCCCACAGGGCTCAGTCCTGGGTCCACTCTTGTTCGGCATCTACTTTTCTGAAGTACAAGCAAACACAGGAGGGTTATGGCTGACAAAGTTTGCAGATGTCTGCAAACTGGGCGCCATAGTTGAAAACACATCTGACACAGATATCCTCCAGAAGGGCCTCACAGAAACGGATAACTGGTGCCAGAGCCATGGCCTGAAGTTAAACGCCAAAAAATGCATAGTCATACCCTTCGGGAAAAACAAGGTTACCCCTAGCTACCATATAGGTGGCAATCCACTGAGCACAGAAAAAGTCATCAGGGATCTGGGGACCCAAGTTGACAGTAGCCTTCGCTTGACACTCATGTTGCTAAAGTAGTTAGGAAAACCTTCTATATCGCCCACCTGATCATGAAGGGATTCACATCTAGATCAAGGGAGGTCATCGTCCCCTGTACTCATCACTCATTAGACCTATGATTGAGTACAATGCCCCGCTCGAATGTATCTGACCAGACACCTGCTGCAGCTTGAAAGGCCCCAAAAGTTCCTCACCAAAAGGATAAAGGGTCTCAAAATATGTCTTATGCTGCCCGACTGAAAGAACTCCAGCTCTATTCAGTCTCATACCGCTTGCTCAGAGGTGACCTGTGCCTGACATATAAGGCCATGTCAAACCCAGATTTGATGAATATGCTTCACCTCAAAAAATCTAGATCCCTCAGAACCACAAGGGCGGGAGTCTTAAACCTTGACACGGTTATAAATAGAACGTGCTGGAGGGACAGATTCATCACCCAGAGACTCCCTATGCTGTGGAACAAAATCCCGGTACATGTGAGGCAGAGCACCTCGCTGGCCTTGTTCAAGAGGAATCTTGACCAATGGATGGGAGATCGCAGATATACCCCAGGGATTACTTCAGTGTCACTGCTTGACAGAGGCACAGAAAAATGATAGGCATAGTTTTTATTCAAACTAAAGGGGTGGCGAAAGCCACATAACTATGGGCTAGGCTTATAAATGCCCTTGGGCAGATAGCCTAGTATGAACCTATGAACCTATGAACCTATATGCAGAGTAGGCTACTTCAAGTTTTCTTTAGGACCCTCTGTTTACATTCACTTTCCAAATGTTAGGCATACCTTACTCTCAAAATAGCCTTAAAATGGACATATTCAGAGAGCGTGGTTACTGTCTTCATCAAAATTATCATCACTATTTAACTGTGTGATTTAATAAAATCAGCATAATGACTGCAGTCAGAAAAAAGTACAGAATGGTTACAAAATATTTGTATTACCAGGTGAAAGCCGGTCTATATTACCAGATCGAAATTTTAGCTAGTCGAATAACTAAAGATCGATCTGGTAATATCGAAATACAAAAAACTGTGAACGGCTAATTTCACGCAGGGAAAGAATTCCCTTGGCTGTTATGCGGATTATGCCCTTTCTTCCAATGTAGAGTGATCTTGGAGTTGGTATATTTAGTTAGGGGGTGTGGTGGGCGTAGCCCCCCACTTGATTTGGGTTTAAACATTTTTTTATGTGGCCAAGGGAATTCTTTCCTTGCGTTAAATCTGCTGTTCGTGGTTTTTAGATTTCGATATTATCTATCTCCTATTACCTATTATCAATCTATAGTTATTTGACTAACTGAAGTTTTGATCTGGTAATATAGACCAGGAGAAAACAGTAAATGTGTGTGTGGTTGGAGGAACAAATATATGACAATATGCATCACCCTCCTAGAATGATCTTGGTCAGATATGTAGATATATGCGTCTTTGCACATAGGTTATGTAGATCAGTGTGTGTGTGCTGTATCTTTAATAAGCCTATCAAAGACTGAATGTGCACCTATAAATAGCAGGCACATCCTATACCCAGTGCCATTTTGAGAGTGCACCAAGAGAGTGAGCACGTATGATTGCAATAGCTAGTTTGTATGCAAGTTATTTAAATTAAAGTCAGTAAACTTCGATCGTGATGTGTTTTTATGTAATAAAGCTGCTTGAACAGATCCCATGAAGACTCTTCCATTGTATCCAGAGCAGGAGAGGGACATGGTGTCAAAACTGGGATTCCAGAGGTTGATGTTCAGAGCCATGAGGTGCAGAGATAACAGTGAAGGTAAACTAAGAGAAATGAGCACAAAATGTGCCAGAAAAGAACCAAAGGTAATGAAAACATTTCTAAAACATCTTATTTTATAAAAAAGATAAAACAGAGCATTACAAGGGCATGAACCACATTATTAAATAAGAGGGAGGCACACAAGGTTTATTAACTAAGGGAAATGTTTAAGATTAAGATGTTTGAAACAATTATGAAAAAAGCAAAATGAGTATGTTTAAAGCAAAACTTGTGTGTTTAAGACAAAATTAGTGTGTCTGAGGCAAAACGGGCATGTTTACCATAAAACGAGCACAAGAAAAGTACAGTGAGCATGAAAAGAGATTAAATGAGCAAAATAAATATAATAAGAGCAAAAAGGGTACATTAAGCATGAATAAAGCAAGCCGACTGCATGTTTTTTGGCAAAGTGCTGTGTTTTGGCATAACTACAACTTCATATTGTATCAAGGGCATAACTAGAGTTATTCGAAGTATCTCAAAGTGTGTAAAAGTGTGTACAATGTGTGCTGAGTTTGTGTGCAAAGTGCAACTATTTTGTGAAGTACAGTCAATGTATAGCCATTTCAAAAAGTTTCTTGTGCTGGGTATGTCTATTCATAAAGTGCCGCTATTACAGAGTGTTTCTTGCACTGTAAAGAATTACCTAGCAAGGTACCAGCATTTTGGGGAAATTTCAGTGTGCTGTGTACTGTTTATTTGCAAAGTGCAATTACTTTGAAATGTTTCTGACTCTGAGCTTCTTTTGCCCAGTTCATTTGCATTGTGCAGTTATTTGAAATGTTTCATAAACGGATAAGAGGTGATTTCTTGCAATATAGTAATTTCAAGAGTATGACATTGCCTGAGCGACTTATTTTGCAAAGTTCAGTTATTCAGAGGCTTGTTGTGCTATTGGGCAAAGTTACAAATACTGGCATAAATTTCTGGCATATGTTTTGTTCATGCATATTTGCAAAACCCTTCACTGGTATGTGTTAAAATGGCAGACTGATTTAGAAAGCATGTACCACTTGTATTTGATCAGAATATTGCAGAGAACTGGAGAATATTTGATCAAGAGTACAATATTTTTATACAAGCAGCTTATTCAGACAAAGATGCATGCATCAGAGCATTCATTTTGCTAAACTTAGCTGGGTTGGAGGCTATTGAAAGAGAGCATTCATTTCTGTATGCACCAACAGTATATGAGGAAGAAGGTGAAAATCGCCATATTGTTGTACAGGCTGATTCAAGGGAAGACCCCAAGTGTTTGAAGTGCAAATATAGGGAAATGTGTAACCCCCCAGACAAATATTACATTAGACAGGCATTTGCTTTACACAAGAGATCAGAAACCGGGGAAAATGTTGCAGCTTATATTACTAACCTGAGAAACAAAGCTAAAATGTGTCTGGTGACTTAAAAAATGGGTTAATAAAAGACAGGCTCATGTGTAGTATTAATAGGGTTGCTGTGAGAAAGATTTTGCTTCATGACAGCGATTTAACATTGAGTAAAGCCATAGAGATTTGTCAAATCCATGAAGTTACAGAAAAACACCAAGTATACTTGGAAGTGACAAAGAGCATAGTTTTGGCAGGCTACAGAGCTAATGTAGATAGCATGCAACACTTAGCAAACAGAAATAGGCTTAAGCACATGGCAGCCATAGCCCTTGCTGGCTCACCAGGGAAACCACATAGTTTTCCAGCAAGTTCTAAGACTAGTTTAGTTAAAGGAGCATGCTCAGTGCAGTACAAACGTGAATTAACAAAACCCAAGTCCAGCTTTACTGTTAACTGTTGCAATTGTGGTGTCTGTCATGAGTCTAAGAGAGAATTGCTTGGCATTTGGTCAGCAATGTCACAAGTGTAAAAAGTGGAACTATTTTCAAAAGTTTTGCAAATCAAGTAAACCCCACACAGTTATAAAGATGGGTCACTCAGAAAAGCAAATTGATCAAGTAGAATGGCAGCAGTTTATTTTCTGTGTAGATGGTGTATCAGTAATTGGTGAAAGAGTTGATGCAGTGAATTTGTTGACAAGGAGCGAAGTGTTTTGTACTGTCCAGATCAATGGTAAATCTACAGAGCTTAAAGTAGACAGTGGTTCAAAGTGCAATGTTATATAAGCAGACACATTTGCTAAAGTGAGAAGTAATGAGCAACTCAATGTGGCTGGTAGTGTGAAACTTGTTGATCATGTTATTTGGCTAAGAACTATTACAGCTTGTTATTCTATGTTGTTAAAGACCTGTGTAGTCATTATTGGGTCTCTGAGACAGTTTGAGAATGAATCTGCTTTCTTTTACCAAAGAAGTTCATCACATAAGTGCATATCCTAGTTCTAGTTTTTCTGAAGCCATTTTCTCAGAGTATGCTGATTTTTTCGATGACCAGTTAGGCAAACTTCTAGTTGTGTAGTCCATGAAGTTAGACCCAGAAGTCGATCCAGTAGTCAGACCAGCAAGAAAAGTTCCAATAGCTATGCAAGATAAAGTCAAAGCTCAGATGGATAAAATGGTACAGCAAGGTCTAATTTGTCCAGTTACAGAACCAACAGAATGGGTGTTGTCCATGGTAGCAGCTCACAAAAAAAGGCTCAGATGAAATCAGAATATGCTTTGACCCAACCACCAAGAACAAAAAACTGATGTGAAAAACAAGAAAAACAGCTCAGGAAAAATACCAGCGTCCACAAACAAGTATTTAATAAAATCAGTGTCCTTTAAAAACTTTAAATGCAGCACAAGTAGTCACATGACAGGGCTACACTTATGTCCCAGATGTATGATAAGTCTAAGTATTGAAAGGGTGCCCATACATTGTAACGCTATCGCACTATATCCCCCCCCCACCAAAAACAACAATGTATTAAACCATGTGTATGGTGTAGCCTTGTTCAGTACTTCACACACAGGCACTGACAACACATTCAACATTAGCATTTGTATGTTTTACATGTTAATGCTCGTTGATATAACATCCTGGTTTGTAGTAATACACATATACACTTCTCACTTTTGAGAAGTAGAGTGTAAAATAACTAGAATGCAATGCACGAAACACATTGAACCACTGTGTTTAACTCAAATTACTTGTTGTTAGGTTTTCTTGATTTTTGCATATTGTCTTTCTCTTTAAAAGGTGAAAAGCAAGCCAGCACTGCTCTGACTCTGAAAGAGTTAACTTTAAGTAACATCTGTCATGTGACTACTTGTGCTGCATTTAAATTCCCTTTGACTTACAGAGTGCATTTGTCTGAAGAAGTCTGTTTATATTAACAGACGAAAAGTGCTTTACACTTGGATTTGTTGATTCTTGTTTTTTTGGCTTATTTTGGACTTTTTTCCATCACAACATTGATTTTTAAAGGACATTGATTTTATTAAATACTTGTTTGTGGACGCTGGCATTTTTCCTGAGCCATTTTTTATGTTTTGACCCAAGATATTTGAACAAAGCATTGAAAAGGCAACACCATCCAATGTATACAGTCAAAGAGGTCACAGCTCTAATACCGAATGCCACTATTTTTTCTGTCTTGGATGCAAAAAGTTAATTTTGGCAAGTGATGCTTGATTGCAAATCCTCATTACTTACTGACCCCTTTTGGCAGATACAGATTCCTAAGGTTGCCATTTGGAATAATTTCTGCAAGTGAAGTCTTCCAGCATGCAGTTGACCACATTTTTTTCAGGTTATTCTTGTGTCATAATAGTAGATGATTTATTAGTTGGAGGCAATGGTAAAGCAGAGCATGACAGAAACCTAGAGAGAGTTCTAGACAGAGCACGCGAAGTGAACGTAAAGCTCAATACTCTGAAGTGTAAATTCACACTACCAAAAGTTACATATGTAGGTCATTTATTTACCAGTACTGACTTGAGACCAGACCTGACCAAGCAAGCAGCTACTCTAGAGACGTCATCACCAGATAATATTCAAGCTCTTAAAGCCAGTAAACTTCGATTGTGATGTGTTTTTATATAATAAAGCTGCTTGAACAGAGCTTATGAAGACTCTTCTATTGTATCCAGAGTAGGAGAGTGACAGTTTGGTGTTGGCTGACTGTAGAAATGTTGAGATGACCATGAGAATGCAGAGGAAATTATTGCACTGCTGCAACCTTCTATTTATAGTTGTCCATTTGCAGCATTTAAATGTTGGATAGTGTCAGAATGGAACTGCTGTCTTAGAGACTTGCTTAGAGGGCCACATGCCTATGCCACTACATTTTAGTTTGTCACTGGCTGGTATGGGGGAGCAGAAGCCATTTTTCTAATTTTTTTTCCTTCAGCAAGTGGTCACATCGGACCTATTCCAGTTGCCTGATTTGTGGAAGAGACCCATGACTTTCAGTGAAAGCATAACACTATCATCATCATAATAAACACAGTAGAATTCTACTTTGACAGTTCATAGGTTCATAGGCATTTTTTGGGCTATTGATCTGTGAGGATAAGAAGCCTAGCCTTACATTCCCATGGTAGTTGTTAGCCCCTATATTATTCATATGAATAACCTAGAGATGGGCCAAATAAGTGCATGTTGTAATATTTATATTACCCATCCATGAGGGACAGAGGTGCTAAACCAGGGCTGACTTTTGTGGTTACTCATCTATTAGGTTCATAGGTAGGTACTAGGCTATTGGCCCTAGGGCCTGTACAAGCCTAGCCAAAAAGGTACCCTGGCTTTCGCCACCCAAGAAAATTATTTTCCTGTGCCCCTGTCAAGCAGAACCACAGAAGTGATCCCCGGGGTGAATTTCCTATTACCCATCCAATCATCAAGATTTTTCTTGAAGAGTGCTAATGAGGAGCTCTGTTTGACATAGATAGGTAGTCTGTTCCAGAGTATGGGAAGTCTCTGAGACAGGAATCTATCCCTCCAGCATGTTCTGTTTATTGTAATGACAAGGTTTAGGTCCCTAGAGCGTGTAGCTCGTAGGGATTGGGATCTCTTTAAGTGGAGCATGTCCAACAGCTCTGGGTTTGACATAGCTTTGTATGTTAGGCAGAGATCGCCTCTGAGTAGGCGATATGTGACGGAGTAAAGCTGGAGTTTTTTGAGACGGTCTGCGTAAGGCATCTGTTTGAGGCCAGTAATCCTCTTTGTGAGGTATTTTTGTGGCCTTTCCAGTTGTTATAGATGTCTTGTGAGGTACTTGCCAAAAGGGGCATTGTACTCTATAATGGGTCTAATGAGTGAATGGTAGAGGGGAACAATGACCTCTTTTTTTCTGGATGAGAAATCTTTTGTGATGAGGTGTGCCACATAGAAGGACTTCCTGACCACTATGGCGATGTGATTATCAAAGGAGAGACTACTGTCCACCTGTGTCCCAAGGTCTCTTATCACACTTTCAGTGTTAAGTAGACTACCGCCTATGTGGTAGTTCATGGGTACAGAGTTTTTACCAAAGGGAATGACAATGCGCTTTTTGGCATTGAGCTTGAGACCATGTTTTTGACACCAGGCATCTGTCTCAGTAAGGCCCTTTTGTAGGATGTCCACATCATTAGGCATTTCGATTATGGCTCCTAGTTTACAGTCATCTGCGAATTTAGTTAGCCAAAGACCTTCTGTGTTAGCCTGTACTTCAGAGACGTAGATACCAAACAGGAGAGGACCCAGGACTGAACCCTGTGGTACTACACTTGTTACTGGTCTGAAGTCTGATTTGGAGTCTGCTACTTTCACAGTGTGGGTTCTGTCAGTAAGCCAGTTGGCAACCCATCTTGTGACATAGGGATTTATACCTAGTTTAGTGAGTTTATCTATAATTCCAGAGTGGGGGATGGTGTTGAATGCCTTGGCGAGATCTAGATAGGATGTGTGAACCACCTTACCCTCATCTATGGCTTTGGTGACTACTTCAAAGAAGTCTATCAGGTTTAGGAGACATGATCTGCCTTTTACAAACCCAAACTGTGTGGGGTCCAGAGTTTGGAGATCTCTAATGTGTTTGTTTATCAGTTCCATGATGATACGTTCCATGGCCTTGCAGACTAGGCTCGTCAGGCTAATGGGGCGGTAGTTCCCAGGGTCTGTTGTGGCCCCCACTTTGTGGAGTGGGATAACTGTCATGGTGCGCCATTCAATGGGCACAAAGCCTGAGGTGAGGCTATGATTGAACATGGTACTTAGGTGGGGTGCCAGTTTATTCTGTAGTTCATGTAGAAGGCAGCCTGGGATGTTGTCAGGTCCCATGGATGCTGTGTTTTTGGCTTTGGAGAGTGAGGTTTTTACCTGTGCAGCCGTGATTACAGGAACTTTGTATTCTTCCAATATAAAGATGGGCCCTTTAGGTGGTGAGAGCGGGGTAAAGTTAGCACTGAACCTATCTGCCAGGATGTTGGCAATATCAGTTGGTTCTGTATATTTAGTGTCATTGTGCTGTAACTCAGAGCAGATCTGAGTGTTGCCATTGAGATTCTTGACATAGCTATAGAATGCTTTGTGGTTGTCTTTAGAATCAGTGGCAATTTTGTTTTCATAACTAGCTTTGGAGGATTTTATGAGGGATCTCAGCTTCTTACTGAGGCTGACCAGGGAGTTCCTCCAATCGTGGGATTTTACTCTTTTTTGCAACAGTTTCTTTCTTCTGTTGTAGAGTTTGTTTATGGCAGAAGACCACCAGATTGGCTTCCTTTTTTAGGAGGATAGCATCTTGGTTCTGTTAGGGATAGCATGATCCATGAACTCATGTAAGTGCTTATAAAGTGCATTTGTGTAGGATCCAGCAGTCGTACCTCTATTGTCCATCTGCATGGGTGTCGTGAAGTTTGCCACTTCTGTCTTAAGAAGCGTGAAGTCGGAAGTTGGCTTTGGAGAAATTTTTTACGGTTGTTTCCCTAATGAGGGGTGGGAGCCGGATGTGGATGTCAGGGTGATTAGCTTGTGGTCAGATCTGACCAACAAGGAGCTGACCTCTGGTGTGGAATACAGGCCATCCATATTGGTGATGACCAGGTCAAGGATATTGCTGCCCCTGGTGGGGGTGTGGATAAGTTGATCCAAGGCGCTGGAATTGATGATTTCCAGAAAACGTTGAGCAAAAGAGTTGGTACATGAGTAGTTTTCCCAGTTAATGGTAGGGTAGTTGAAATCACCCATTATTAGAGTGTTGGGTTGTACCTTAATATTTTCCAGTGTGTCAAAAAAAGAGGAGTGGGAATCCTGGGGCATGGTGGGGGGTCTGTAGCAAGCTACAATCTGGATTGCAGTTTTGCCCAGAGTTAGTTGAACTTGGATAATCTCGGATGTATTATGCGCTGCAACTAGCTTGGAGATGTGGATATCCTTAATGAATATGGACATGCCTCCACCTTTAGTGTTTCGGTCCGGGTTTGGTGGCCGAAAGGTGTGGTATGAATTATATCCTGGTAATGCAGGGGTGCTCTCTGGAGCTTTGAACCAGATCTCTGTCACTGCACAGATGTCAATGTTCTCCATTTTAAGGACTGCCTCGAGTGAGTGCATTTTGAGGTTTAGACTTCTAACATTGAGTAGCATTACCCTCAGATTTTGCTTGCTTGTACCTGTTATGGTGGTGAATTTGTCATTTGAACCTTGCCTAAAAAAAGCACTATAGGGGTGGCAAGAGCCTTTGCCATTATCTGGAATCCCAAGGGCGACAGGTGCAGGCCATCTCTGGCAAAGCAGCGTGATCTGTTGATCATGTCATCCCAGGCAGACAGATACTGGATTCCCTTAGAATGACACCAGAAGTTTAGCCAATTGTTAAAGTCAATCATTTTGTCCTTGTACTGTGGTATCATTCTGGGTGATGGCAGGATGCTACTCAGGGCTAGGGTCATACCTGCCTGGGCTACAAGATCGGAGAGCTCCTCCATCTCTCTTTCATGTAGTCCAGGGAGGTACGTCTCAGGTCATTCACACCAACATGGACAATGACAGAGTCGTATTTGTACTTGTTGTGGAGTGACCTGAGTGTGTGCATTATGTGGCGGATCCTGGCACCTGACAGGCAGCTGACAGTAACTTTTTCCTTGTTTAGCTTGGTGAGTGGAACATCAGTGTGCCTGACTATAGAGTCACCTATGACTGGATTGTTGGGTGTGTTATGCCTTATGGGCTGTAGTTGAGTGGCACACTGAGTATGTGGGCCATGTGTCATTTGGGTTGTGTTGGGGGTGGAGGTTGCTTGCATTTCTGCTTTGGAGGTCTCTGTTGTTTGGGCAGATTTGTATTGTGAATGTAGGTGTGTGTTTTGTGCTTCTGTGTGTGTGTTTTAGTGGTGTAGATTTTGAGGGACTATGTGATGAGTGTGGTGCGGTGCAAGTGTTACCCTTCTCCTCTTGACTCCCTAGGCCAGTCTTTGGTGATGAGAGCTTTGCTTCCAGTTTGGCTATATAAGTGCATCTTTCACAGGTCGTAGTGTTGGGTGGTAGGAGGAGAGGGTTTTCTGTGTACATGAGGCAATTGCTGCATTGTCCCAAGATGCCCAGATTCATCAGGTAGACAGGAGAAAACACCGGGAACTGACCTTTCGACATGCCTGAATAGGTGCTTATTTATTAAGTACTAAAAACTGTTTTCCTCTAGACAAGTGAGGAAAGTTGACTGCTGTAGTGATTTGTAAATTATTTAGTGCTTAAAATGAGTTCTGAACAAGTGCTGAGCTCAAAGAAACAGATGAGTGCTAAAACTAAAAAGCTGGCTAGTTAAGTGAAATTTTGAAGAACAGACTTTATAGCGCCAGGAATAGTTTAACCCCAGTTAAGTGGGGGGGGGGGCTTAGGAGCTCACAAACAGTCCTGGACACAGCAAATCCGTATCTGGGCATGATCCGCCACAGGAAAGGGGGGAAGCAAGGTGCATGATTTAGAGATGATTTTTGATGACAAATTAACTTTGAATGACCATTTTTCAGCATTGTCAAATACTTTTGTTTCCATTTTAGGAACATCACCTTTGTTAAACATCTCAATGCTACCCCCCCCACACACACACACACACGCACACACACTGGTTATTTATGATTGTATCCTCCTAGCTGTACTACTGCAATGCTCTGGATGTTCAGCTTCTGGCCACAGAATATGATTGCTTGAAGATGATGCAAAACTCTGCAGCCCAGTTAAATACTGGGGTACCAAGGTACAGATAGTTTACAGTAGTACTGGGTTTACATCTGTTCTGTGGAGCCAGCATACATTATCTGTCAAAGAGCAGATTGTTTAAAATTCTTGTGCTGGTCTGTCTTGCTCTACATAATTTGGATCTCCTGTCTGTGCAATCTTTTGTTCTGGTGTTGGACAACTCAGTTCCTCTTGGCCAACCAGGTGCTACTAGAATTTCCTTTAGTTTGTCTTGATTGTTCCAGGATTCAGGCTGTTGTCTACCATTGTTCTAATTTTGAATCTATTATCTTTTTCTCAACACACTAGATGATGATAAATGCCCATTGAAGATCTACTTATTTAAAAAAACTTACAGCAGAATGCTTTAGTTTGGCATTTTATTTTAACTATTTGTTAAATAGTGAACTTCACAGGCTACATGTCCCTTTTCAGGGGGACTGGGGAGCTCTGGCAGGTTAATTGACTTGCTTAGTGTCACACAGAAGGAAAATGAAGGTGGAAGGAATCAAACCTTGTACCGTTGAGTACAGAAAGCAGCAGATTAACTGCTTAGTAACTTAGTCCTCTGTGCAAACTACCAAACTATCATTATGTGTCATCATAAAGTGCTGTTAATTCATGTTTATTTTTTTATTTATGCATTTATTTCACTTTTCTGCATTTATTAATGTATAATGCTTGGTTACAGACACTGTAATAAAGCTGCCGTTGATTCTGAAGCTGTAGGGGGTTTCTGTTGTATGACTGATAGTGTGGTTGCACCATTACGACTGCTTCCTTCCCCAAAGATAAATGAGACTGTCCTGTGTCAGAAAGTTTGTTTTATTTTACAATTGATTTCTTTCTTCTTCTAGACATCGTAACCACAGTGAAAGCACAGGCAGAAACATCCTTCTGTGCAGCTTTTAACATGGATTTGGGTTCAGGCAAGTTAGATATCCTGCATAAAGTATATAGTTTGGGCTGCTGTTTAATTATTGATATATATGTGCTTCTTGAGTGTTAACTTCCAATGCCACCCTATTCTTGGGCATTTTGGTGTATCCCAGTCTACTCTTATATAGCTAAAGTTCAGTAGATTTTAATAGGACTGTTTTATTTAATCAATTAGTTTCATTTATTTATTGTTTAGTAAATCATCAGCTTGAGTTCTGAAGAGGAAACTTAAGGCTACATCATAGGTCAGTTTAATCCATCTTAGGATGTGTTTATTTCCTGCATTTTGGTCAGAACATTGGAATACATCACCCACACATTGCAGGGTTTTGTTTCCTTCCCAGTATTGTCATGTGTCATTGATGATAATATTATGTAGCAGGTGACTTTGTATGGACTTGTGCCTTTACAGTACTGAGCAAAACATGGCAGATTTCTATATTTCACACTTTTCTTAAGTTCAGCATGAGGCAGGCCAAACAGTGATACAAAGATTCAAGAATCTAACTTATGAAGTCTACTGAGTTGAAAATTTGGTGAAATCTAAGAAGATGTTGCCAAGGACAACTGCATGACCTATTTACCTTCCATAGTTCAATGAGTTTGAGTACAGTGTTACTGCTGAATTTCCATAATTTGAAATGATGATACATCTTGGAAAAAATAGTTATTAAGAAAGAGGATAGGTGGCGACAGCTGGAATTACATTAGTCAGTGTCATTAGCATCCTTCTGCATAGAGATGATCAAGCTCTTGTAGAGAGAGAGATACAAATGTTTATGTAACTAGCTAGCAAGAAATCCTAAATCAGGATTCAAAGTTATTGGACGCTGGTATGTGTTCCTCCTTGTCACCTGTGATTCTTGGTTATTCAAAAAATGTCAAAACTGTCAATCAGTTTATTAAATTTTATAATAGTAACAGGCAAACATTTACTCCTCACAAACCAAAATAATTCTGGTGACATATTAAACCTGTTTTCCAGGGGAATGCTTTCTTGGTATAATGTGTTTGAAAATGAAACATATGCTGTCACATTGTTTGATGCCAGTTATTTCAGTTTTTATTTCTTTAGTTGGGATATCAGTTGCATATTAAGAGGTTGTTGGTTTTCAGTTTGTTTGTTTACATCTTTCTTCATCTGTTTGTGATTCAGTGTATTAAGGGGAAGAGTACTGACAGTTTGGCCCACTGGAGTGTAACTTTGTCGTGGTCATAGTTTTTTAGATACGTGACTAAACCTAAGTACTTTATTTTATGTGGCCATGTTGCAGGATGAAATGAAGGTGATTATAGGCGGGTGTATTCTAGTGTTGAGCTTAACACATTTATGTTAATTCAAAAGCTAGAAGGCCTATTAAGTGGGTGAGACACTTTGTAAGAAACCTGTATAGATTGCAGTTCAGTGTTAAGTGAAAGGCCAGAGGGCTCAGTAGTCAGTTTTCTGTAATTCCAGCACTGGTATAAATTCGGCACTTGTCCAGTGCTGGTATACATTCAGGACATTTCCAGTGCTGGTATAAATTTGGCACATTCGCATGGAGCTGCTTACTTTGCCAGGACACTGTACAGACTCCAACATCTGGAAACATTGCTTATTTTTATTTTACTGTGAAAGTTTGCTGTGGTATTTATTTATTTATCTTTTGCACTCCTTTAAAGTTGCATTTTCAAACTGCTATAAGGGCTGCTGTTCTGGACTTAAATACATTGTATCTAGTGTTTCTTAGATAGTATTGGGTATCTGTTTGTGGTTCACTAACAGCTGGACTCCAAACCAGTCATTTTACATTAAGGGGGTCAAAGTCTGCACTCTTGTGGCAGGAGAGGGCTGATTTCACCTATTTGAGCTGGGAATTGCTAGTGGAAAGCTCATTCTATGCTTATTTGATTGGCCTTATGGCATAGCTAGTGTAAAACTTGCTTTTTGTGATTGTATATAAGCCTCGTGTTTGCACAGAATTGCTCCTCTCGTATGATGGTTACTAGTGCCTTGTATACATGCAATTACCAGACGTTGAAATTTCCCTATAAAAAACAGCTAAACTTTACCTCAGTCCTGTGCTACTCATGAGGCAACTAGTTTACATGGTGGGCATTATTTAGTTAGGACTCTTTAGGTCTACCTTACCTTGCTGCTCAGAGGGCATTTGATTTGGGTGCTGGTCAGCATCTTTGGTTAGGTTAGCTACAGATTATACTAAGTAAGCACCCTTCCCTACTCCAGTTACAAACACCCTCCACTCCTGTCTCTTGCAAGTACACATTAGGACCTGCAACCATGGGTGGGCACTTTCCTCCCATCTCTGCATCCAGCTTGGTGGACATGGGTATCTTGAGGTAATGTAACAATTACCTTATGTACACTGACAGTGACAACCGCTTAATTTTCGAACAGACAAATACAGTATGTGAGAGATGAAGTTACACATTGACACTGGAGGCTAGACTCTCACATACAGCCACAAAAAGCAACAAATGGGTTGTCAGTGACTCCCACACATCACTCACTGCACCCACAAAGGACAACACACACAGACCCACATATGCAGAGGTGCTCACATGTAACTCACCCAAACCTCAAAGGCCTCTGAAACTCCACATGCACACAAACAAGACAGTTCCCATCACAACACGTAAAGCAATATTTCTTTGTGTCTCAGTTACCAAGCCTATAAGGTGAAATATTCTGAGCCCAATATTTTGGTCATAGGAGACTCCATTGTGAGAAACACTGATGTCCCTCATACCAGGCTGGATAAGGAGAAGTTTACAGTTAGTTATCTGTCAGAGGACAGGATCCAGCAGATCATGCAACCACTCCGGTCACTTACCCTCAAGTACCAGTATGACTCAGTCATACTCCATGTGGGTATGAATGACCTCAGCCATACCTCCATGGACTATATGAAGAGAAACATGATTGTGCTTTTAGAATGTGTGTCACAGGCAGGTATGAACTTGTCACTGAGCAGCATTCTTTCATCTCCAAGGGTGAAGCCACAATATGAGCAGAAAAGATCGACTTTAACAATTGGCTTAGTTGCTGTTGTCATTCCAAAGGGATCCGATACTTAGCCTGGGAGAACATGATTGACAGGCCATGCTTTTTTGCGAGGGATAGTCTTCACCTGTCGCTGCTAGGCTTTTGGATATTTTCCAAAACATTATCCACCCTATAGTGGCTTTTTTAGGCATTGCCAAACAGACAAACCTTCCAACATAACAAGAGCTACTCAGGACAAGCTAAGGGTGCTACTGCTCAGTGCTAGGAGTCTCAACAAGAAACTGCACTTCCTGGAAGCTCTCCTCACCCTAGAGAATGCTGACTTCTGTACAGTTACCGAAATATGGTTCAAAGCCATGGAAAGCACTATGGCAGTGCAAGGCTATAACACCTTTCATACGTTCCGACCACCAACTGAACATGAAAGAGCAAAAGGTTGGATGCGTCTAAATCTACATAAAGGATAAGCGCACCAAGTTTGGTCAGACAATATGGCATGCTTGAACTAATCCAAGTCCAACTAACCATGGGAAAAATCCATTACTATATTCTTGCTAGCTACAGGTCCCACACCATGAACCAGGAAACCAATACATCATACACGAAGTTACTAGAATCATTCACCATCCAGCCCAATACCATATTCATGGGTGATTATAATTACCCTTCCATTAATTGGGAAGCATACATGACCACTAACATGCAGTCCCAAAGATTTCTTGACTTTGTAAATTAAAGTGTCCTGGAGAAGCTACTCTGCACTCCCACTAGGGGAACAAATACTCTAGATCTGGTACTCACAAATATGGGAGAATGCTGCACCCCCCATGTGATGTCCTCACTGGTAAGATCAGATCACAAAGTGGTGTCCCTTGAAGTAAAGGTAAAACTAGTTCCCCCACCTAACCCCAAAAACTTTAAGGACTTCTCTCAGGTAAATTACCCTCTGTAAAGGGATAGCATAATTAGTTTCCAAGCTTCCCCAAATCCAGAAAACACAGAAACCTATGCAGAGCCATACACAAAAGCCCTGTATGACCATATAAACAAATGCATAGAAATGTCCATACCAGACTGAAATAAACCCAGGTCAAACTGCAAAAATAAGTCACCCTGGTGGACCCCTGGTATTAATAAGTTGTACAACAAAAGAAAGAAAATCCTGTCGAAAAGTAAGAGGATATGTGCCAACAGAGCAAAAAGTCCCTTATTAGTCTAAACAAGAGAATCAGGGAACTAGTCAAGTCTCTGAAAGCAGACTTTGAGAAAAAATATCTTCCAGAGCTAAGCATAACCATTAGGGCATTTTCCAGTCTTAAGGGCAATGCCCAACAATGTGCAGAATTAGTTGTAGGTGGCATCACCTATACTCAGCTGGAAGACATGGCAAATCTGGCCAACAAATTCACCTCAAATTTCACCTCCCTGTTGTTGCTTATCTAGTCAGGATAAAATAGACTAGTCTTTGTGGGTTCTGTTCAAGCAGCTTTATTATGTACAAACACATCAGGATTGAGGCTTAATAACTTTAACTTAGATAAACTTAAAAAACAAATAAGGTATTACACTCATACGTGCTCACTTTCTGGCTGCACTCACAAAATAGGTACAACATGCACCCACTATTCTACACCCATCATCCCAAATGCTCCCCCAATAAATACCCTCCACCACTCCACTGCCAATTATATCACAAAGAATAGGCTGCCACTGCATTCTCTAAAGCTAAAAACATGACTTCAGTGGGGCATGACAATATACCATTTTGCCTCTTAACTCCTGATTTAAGCTGTTTATCAGGCCCATTAGGATCTCTGTTTAACCACAGCCTTTGGACTGGCTTTGTACTGACAGAATGGATGACAGCAACAGTCATCCCTCTAGAAAAAGAGGAACCATCTATTGACCCAAGAAACTGCAGACCCATAAGTTTGACTAGTCTTATAGGTAAGGCCATGGAAAGAATAACCATGGACCTGATAAATAAACATATAGGAAACCTCCAGACCCTGGACTTAACCCAATTTGGCTTTGCCAAGGGCAGGTCATGCCGACTGAATCTGGTGGATTTCTTTATGAAAGTCACTAAGGCCATGGATGATGGTAAAACTTGTGCATACCACCTACCTTGACCTGGCCAAGGTATTTGACACAGTTTCTCACACAGGTATTATAAATAAACTTGATAACTGGGCATAAATCCCTACATTACCAGATAGATAGCCAGTTTTCTCATGGGCAGGAAAAGTGTGGTTAAAGTGGGTGAATTCAGATCCAGCAAGAGGCCAGTTACTAGTGGTGTGCCACAGGACTCAGTGCTGGGAGCACTCCTGTTTGGAATACACTTCTCTGAAGTCAAGGCTAATATGGAAGGCCTTTGGATGATGAACTTTGCTGAAGATTGCAAGCTGGAGGCAACCCTTGAATTCCCCACTGATGTAGATGTCCTTCAGGATCATCTATATAGACAAATGATTTGTGCCAGAACAATGGCCTAAAACTAAATTAAAAAAAAAAAAAAAGCATTATCATACCCTCTGGGAAGTCAAATACCCTGCAAATTACAACATCAATGGAACACTCCTAAGAGTAGACTCAGAGTTATGTGATCAGGTATGCATATAGCTGAACTTTAACTGCCATGTGTCCACAGTGGTGAGGAAGTCCTTCTATGTGGCACAATTTATAGGTAAAGGAGCCCTCATTAGACCAACAATCGAGTACAATGTGCCATTTGGCATGTAGTTGACTAGGCACTCAGAGCAGCTGGAGTGACCTGAGAGGTTCCTCACAAAAAAAAAAAAAAAAAAAAAAAAATATATATATATATATAGTATGTAACACCATGTCCTATGCAGATAGACTAAAAGCCCCATCCCTTTACTCTCTCTCCTACTGACTATTAAAGGGTGTATTATGCCTGCTCTACAAGGTACTTACCAATCCAGCTCTGATGGAGCTGCTACACATCTGCTAGTAAACATCATGAAGGTCACCTGATCTAAGGATCTAAACTTGGTCAGTGATTCAAAGAAAACATGCTGGAGAGACAGATGTATCTCAGAGATTGCTCCTCCTTTGGAACAGGCTTCCTGTTAATCTTAAGCAGAACCCTTCCCTGGCTATCTTCAATGCAGTTTGGATTAGTGGATAGGAAATCACAAATTCACACCTGGATTAGCGTCTGTGTCTCTCATGGACAGGGGTAGACTGTAAGATACTCGAAGCATAGGCACAAATCCAGGTTATCCTGTCTCCCCTTGGGGCCATATATTGTACAAAATTAGGTTATATTGGCTAGGCTTGTAAGGGCTATTAAACCATTTGCCTAGTAGTCTCCTATGAACCTATGAAAGACTTTGGTTGTGAGTTATCCCTAAATACTTCCTGTGGGTTGCAAATAGAAGAGAGATGCTTTAAGAGTGTTTTATGGATAAGGAAAGTGCAGCTGAGATTGTTTTTAGGAAGTCAAGCAATGGCTGTAAGTAGTTGAATGTTGACATTTTTTCTTTAACTAGCCAATTCCAGACATCGCAGAAGTCTTTTGGAGCCATGCGTTTAGTTGTGGGTAGGATTTTCCTGCACTGGTAATAACTGTATTATCCAGGCAAATGATGCGTCTAATATGTGGAGGGTGCTAGGTTAAGTCATTAATAAAAATGGAGAATAGTAGTGCACTAAGTACAGAACATCATGGCAAACCCCTTGTTAACGGGACCAGAATCAATAAACGTGTTCTGGCTTGTAATCCTAAGTCCTGTTTGAAAGGTTGTTGTCCAGCTGTTGTACTAATATACTGGAGATGGTACATACATAATATAAGCAGTTAATACTGCTTGGTCTGCAGTCTCAAAAGTTCTAAGTTAATAAAGATGGCACTTACAAATCCAGACAAATGCCCACTTACAAGTGGCATCTTTTAGTGAGTAAATATCTATGATGTACTTCCACCTAAAACTGCATTATGTTCTTAGAGTAGATCATGCTTTTGGATATTTTCTTAATGTCTTTTTATAATTTTTTCCAGGGCATTGACAAAGGGGACAGATGTTTGCACTATGTTGGTAGTCAGCAGTGGAACTAGGAGATGGTCCCTTTGGGAAAGGAATGATGTGTGTTTGAAGCTGGCAGGATGACTATAATGACAAAAATGTTTAAATATGAGCTAATGGCCTACATTGCTTGCAACTACCAAGCTGTATGAATTTTGGGTGTTGTATATGAAAATGAGGGTTCCAGCTATAGGCTGTTTTGTCAAACATTTTAAATGGATGGTAAGATGTCAGAGTATTGAATGAAGATGGGCAGGTTGGGTAGCATCAAGGATGCTTTCAGAAAATCTAGAGGAAGGCAAAGAGGGGCAGGAGATGGCATCTCCAAATGAGTAAGGAATTCAGTGTTTATTTCCAAATCAGCCACAGCTAACAAAAAAAAAAGTTTGTTGGTGCTAGAGTGTCCTGAGCAGTTGCAAAAATGTGAATGACCTGGCAAGTTGTGAATAAAGTCCTGTCACAGGTCACTTCTTTGGAGTTGGTTGCAACTCTGATTATACAGTTTATGTAAGATCTCAGTAGGGTAGATTTAATTTTTCATTCCTTTAACTCTTGAAGTGAACTAGGCCTGCTATTTTAGCATTATTTATAGTCTGAGAGAAATTAATTTAAGTTAAGAACCAAATACATTCTGTATATTTCTAAAAGGATATGTTTATGTAGGTGTGTGTGTGTGTGTGTGTGTGTGTGTGTGTGTGTGTGTGCGTGAGCAAGTGGCAGCTTCAGTATACATGCTTTAGGATCAAACATTAAAGCTCATCACTGCATAAGCAAATGCCAACCCCCACCCCATGCACCCTTGTGGTCTGAGCTTATTTTTCTCCTCCTGATAAAGAGTAATTATGGACTGGTATTGAAATACCTCTCTCACACTTTCTCTGACACTGCAACATCAGGCATGCATTGTATCTTACCTGCTACTTTAAATTTAGATCTTGGCTTAAAGCCCTTCTGGTCAAAGAAGGCCTGTACAACTTTTTCACTTCAGATCATATAATATTAAACCTAGGTGAAGAACATGTCATCTCTATTTAAGCCACATTATTTACATTTCTTTAATACATTTTATACTTTTACACTATCACTTTTATTACACACTATTCACCCTTTTTAAATACTTTTTACTTTCTTTGATCAAGTTCTTTCTCTGTGTTATTTATATATCGCTCATGATGCTTACCTTTCTACTTTGCTTCATATCCCTTCACTTTCTGACACTTTCAGTACAAATGTATATTCTTTTTTACCAATATATATTGTTTTTGAATGTCTACTGTTTATAACCATTTTCACAATTGCTTACATCTTTGCACCGTTTCCATATCTTATAGTTGCCCTGGACTGAGCCTGAAGCTGGTCTATATGGATCAAGTCCCTACATTGGCAAACAAGTTAAAAATAAAACCAGTGCTACCCTGTGAGGACTGGAATCTAACTCCTGTGTGAAACAGAAAATGAGCAACTTCTGCCTGAGCTATTGTACTTAGGCTGCTGCTATTAAATGTACTCCAGGAAATGAGCTAGAGACTGGAAATGTGCGGTATGATTACTCACACACGTTTGTCTATTCATGCCGAAACATGTATGCTTTCGTATTTACTTATTCCGTTCTTATTTTTAGGGTCACTTAACTTATAAAGTGAATGCAAAAAGCAATGTTGTTGAATGTCAGGTATCTGACTGATTAAAATTGAGTTAATTTACAGAGGAGTATATGTAGAATCATATAATGCCAATCATTGAAGAAAATGCCCTCTTCGCCATGTATCTGTCCAGATAGCTGCAACAACTGGTATGTGCATGGAAATACCTTACTAAAAGGATACAAGGCCAAAATAACATGTCCTAACATGGACCAACTCAAAACCCTGTCACTATTCTCTGTATCCTACTGACTGCTAAGAGGTGAACTGTATCTGGCATGAAAGATATCCTTTGATCCCTTACTTGATGGATTTACTGTATATCAGCAAGCCAAGTGACATTGGAAATATAATGTCTAGGGATCTAAACCTCTTCAGCAACATCTACAGAACAGTTTGGACGGAAAGGTATATTTTGCACAGGAATCTGCTGCTACTGCTATGTAGCAGACTCCCCATCCACCTAAAACAAAGCTCATCCCTATCCCTTTTCAAGCATAAATTAGAGCTATGGATGGGAAACAGAAAATTTACCCCCAGACTGCCCCCTGTACTACTAATAGACAGGCGCAGCTCCAAAATGCTTTATCTCATGCATGGGTCCCCTCAAATTATCTCTGGTATGATCCCAATTATTCTTATTAGGGGTAATATATAATTAGTGACCATGGGAATGCTATCCTCATTTAGAATAGAGAACTACTACTGAGACATGATTTTTCCTTACTGTTGTGTAAGATATTAAGGTAGATTGTGCCCAGTGATTGACAGCTACTCTTAAAAAAACAAATGAACAAAGCAATGCCCGCAGATTAATTATTCGGCTGGTTGATGTAGCTAAAGAGGGAGAGAGGAAAAAAAAACAGATGTGCAGGCATTACAGCATACTGTGAATGATGTACCTCAAAAATAGTATGGACATTGGTCTTTCCATCTTATGGAGACCCATGAGATCTATGCATGTGGTGTTACCCATCTTGAAATAATGAGTACTGGTCTTCTGAACACCTGACACTACCTTCTAATAATTTTTTAAACACTACATAGAACTGGCAGTTTTTAATGAGAGAGCTGTCAGTGTGCCACAGAAATGTAAACTCCTATCTTGCTAACATATGTGCTCCATCATCCAGAAACTCTGCATGTATGTCATATATGGAGTATTTTCTTTTTTGCTTACCAGTTGTGTTAAATGATTGGTGTGGACAGAAACTGAACAAAAATATATTCTTTGTCTTAATTTCCACCCTCCTTATGTTTGCATGTCCCTTGCTGACCACCCAGTACCTGGCTGCATCCTTGTGTCCCCGGTACTATCCCCTGGGGTTAGGACTGTATCAATGGTGAGTTGGGCAGGTGATATGGAACAGTGCACCTTGCACACCAGGGGGAAGAGGATTTTTGGTACACCCTAACTGTGCAAAGATTGTAACATTCTTATCCCTCAGATGCCAAAGATTTACCAGCAGTTTGTTCCCTGGTAACTGCACATTCCAATCAAATGGAAACACAGAACCCATCCCTCCCTCCTGGAAGTGGGTGAGCCTACAAAATCAGTCACTCACTCTCTTCTCTCCCCACCTCCTCCAGTGCCCAAGCCTCTAATTGGGCCATGCAGTACAAATCTGTGTGCAGCACAATGTACAAGATGATGACTGGGTGACCATTCATAATAAATGTCTGGGTTTAAGCCATGGTTTTCAAGAAATTAACCTATAGAGTGGAGTAAAATGAAACTCAAGAGGTGATTCTTGACATCCATGTGACAACACATAGTTTTATTGGCCAGAGTGACCCTGTCATAATTTTTTGTAGTACATGGAACATTGTTTGCTTTATTTACTTAAACTTAATAAAAAAAAATTGGCGCAACAACAGTAAAACACTGTACATTAAGAGGCCTAGGCAGCATGATTCCTCATAAGGTGATGCAGATTCTGATGAAGAATACCTGACTTATTCTTCTCAGATTCCTTCTCCCTTAGACTCTTCTTCCTCAGAACCATAATCTATCAGTCCTGACTCTCCTTTTAAGGAGATTTCTTCTGTTGACACTATTTCCAGAATGATGGAGTTTTCAAATGGGACTGTGCTCAGAAGAGTTACTATGAGGTTCTGCAAGTGGTTCCTAAGGCCCTCTGCTGTACCTCACATTCTTGTTGCTTGCTGAATGTGTTTTCTTCTGCTTCTCAGGCTCTTGATTCCCAGACCCGCTGCTCCCAAAAAACTTGTAGGTTTTATAAAGTGTCTGATAAGAGTTTCTTTATAAGTGCCCCTTAACAGACCCTTCTGTGGTATCATTTGCCTCTGATAAACCCTCTGAGTGGTTGCCTTCTACAAAATTGCTTCCCTATGGCAAGGACAGCAGAACCATGGAGAGGTTAGGTAAGAAAGTATATATTTCTGCTACCCTGGCTTTTAGAGATATCAACCATCAAACACACATGGCCAGGTATGTTTTGGCTCTTCTTTCTCAGGTCTGTCAGGCTATTTCAGATCTTCCTGATTCTAAGGGGAAGGCTTCTGCTCTTTCCTTGCTAGGGACATCTTCCCAAGTTGCACACCATTCTATTAAATGCTGCTGATCCTTCATCTAGGGCTGCTGCTTTTGGATCTGTTTTGAGGAGGTATCCCTGACTCAGACTTCAACCTTTGCCTGATGATATCAAAGCTAAACTGATGGATGGTCCTCTGAATAATAAACATTTATTTGGTGCTGCTGCTGCAGAGTTGTTTAAGTCCCTGAAAGAAAAGGGTAAGGCTTTAAAGGATTTGAAGCATATTTTTGTTATACTGGTTCCTAAGTTTCAAAGGAATTACTCCAACAAGCCTGCATTTGTACGTAGACAAACCTCCCTCCCCCCAAAAGTAAAAAGGGTGGTAGAAGGACTTCTCCTGCTAAGCATACCCAAACTCTTTCTACTCAGAAGCCTCCTTTTCCTGACAAACCAGGTTCTGTTAGACTATCCTTCCTCTGTTTTTCTTGCTCACATTCCTTTTCCTCTGTGTTTTTTCCTGTCCCTTTCTATTTAGTTAAAGTCTCGCAAGACTCCAGGGTTCTAGCCATAATTTGCCAGGGGTATTACATGGTTTGGAAATCCCCCCCCCCCCGACATTCCTCAGCCTCCTCAAGAACAACTATCCTTTTTTCTTGAGGTGCTTCAGGGCCTGTTGGCGCAAGGAACAATTCAAGAAGTTTCATCTAAGAGGAGCAAGGGATTTTACTACAGAATGTTCTTGGTCCCTAGGAAAGAAGGCACCTAGAGACCTATTCTGGATCTTTCTTGGCTAAGCACCTTTTTGAAGGTCCCTTCCTTTCGGATGCTGTCCCTTCAAACCTTGTTTTCTCTTCTACTTCATCAGGCTTTTCTAGTTTCCCAGTATCTCATGATGCTTATCTGCACATTTCTATTCATCCCATTTTCAGGAAGTTATTTTTCTCTGTTGCTTCCTGGCATTTTCAGTTCTCTGCTTTGCCCTTTGATCTCTCTCTGCTGTCCCATGGGTCTTCACCAAAAGCTTTGCACCTGTGATTGCTTTCTGCAGGTTGAGAGGGCTACAGGTCTTTCCTTACCTGTATAACCTACTTATTCAAGCCTCTTCTCCAGAGATTTTGCTTCAGCATCTATACTTTGATATTTCTGTCCTGCAAAGCCTGAGGTTTACTATACATTTCAAAAAGTCATTCTTGACTCCTCAGGTCTTGTTTTTCCTGGGATGAAGGCTCCAGACTTTTCCAATGCTGGCACCCCTGACTCCTCCCAAGGCTTTAACTCTGATTGCTTTCTTTCAATCCCTTCTTCTTCTAGATTCAACTGCAGATGGGGAATTTCTGAGGGCTCTGGTTTACATGGCTTCCACCATTTCTATGCTTTCGCTGGCCAAGCTCCATCTGAGAAAGCTCCAGTGCCTTCTAAAGTCAGTTTGGCTTCAACATCCTTTAGATTTGCTAGTCCCTCTTCTTCAATGCCTCAAGCTGGAACTTCAGTGGTGGATCCATCAGTTGTCCCTCGACCTAGGGCTTCCTTTTCAGTCTCCAATCCCTTCTTAGGAACTCCTCACAAATGCCTCAGACATGGGATGGGGGGCCCCTTTGGTCTCTTTGACAAAAGACGGACCACATTAATGTCAAAGAGATGAGAGCTGTTCTTTTGGCTCTTCAGGCTTTTCATTCTCTTTTCCTTCCAGGGCCCCTCAAAATTCTCAGACAATACCACAGTGATGTGGCATATCCACAAGCAAGAGAGGAACACGGTCTTTTATCCTGTGTAGATTAGTCCTCCAGGTTTGAGATATAGCTATCTGATATCAGGTGACCCTACAGACAGTTTACATTCTCTTGGACATAGAATAGAGTACCAGATTCTCTGAGCAGGTCCATAACACAATCCCATGAGTGGATGCTTCACAGGGATGTGTTTCTGGGCATTGTCCACCAGTAGGGTACTCATGAATTAGATCTATTTGCCTCCCTTCTGAACAGATGGCTTCCTGTCTTTTGCACCAGAGTCTCTGCCCGGAAGGTGGAAGCCTCTCTTTTTCTTGGAAGGGAATGTTTCTTTATACCTTCCCTCCCCTTTCTCTCATGCTGAAGTTCCTGTTTAAGATAAAACAGGATGCTGCCAAAATATTGCTGGTGACTCCCTATTGGCCCAGACAGCATTGACTCCCTCTTCAGCATTTAGCCAATTGGTGGACCTACTAACACAAGACAAGGAGTCTCTCATCCATCTCCACCTGTCCACACTTCAACTGAAATTGTAGGTGATAGGGTCGTAATCCCCTTCAGACACCTTTTTTTCTGAGGATGTGCTTTGGGTCTTGCAGGAGGCCAGGAAATCCACTACTAGAAAACCTTTGTCTAAATGGAAGAGATTTTCTGTTTGGTGTCTTTCTGACAGCATGGATCCACTTATTGTGGATGTTCCTTTTGTTTTCTCTTAATTCTGTGGATTACTCAATGCTGGGTTGGCATATTCTTCTGTTAAGACCCACCTGTTAGCTATTTCTGCTTGTCTGCCTTTGAACCCCTCTTTGGCCTCTAGATTCGAGGCCAAATAATTTCTTAAAGGTGTCCTTCGTATTAGGCCTCCCAAGAAGCCTGCCCCTCCTTCCTGGGATCTTAATTTTGTTTTAGAAAAATTGACTCAGGCTCCTTTTGAGTTTGCTGCTTCAGCTTCCTTGCAGCATTGCTGTTGGAAGACTGTTCTTCTTTTGGCCCTTACTTCTGTCAGACGGATGCCTGAGCTGCAAGCCCTTATTGTTGTTCATCCCTTTTTTTAGTCCTTTCATAAGGATAGGGTGTATCTACATAAAACCTTTGTCTAAATGGAAGAGATTTTCTGTTTGGTGTCTTTCTGACAGCATGGATCCACTTATTGTGGATGTTCCTTTGGTTTTCTCTTAATTCTGTGGATTACTCAATGCTGGGTTGGCATATTCTTCTGTTAAGACCCACCTGTTAGCTATTTCTGCTTGTCTGCCTTTGAACCCCTCTTTGGCCTCTAGATTTGAGGCCAAATAATTTCTTAAAGGTGTCCTTCATATTAGGCCTCCCAAGAAGCCTGCCCCTCCTTCCTGGGATCTTAATTTTGTTTTAGAAAAATTGACTCAGGCTCCTTTTGAGTTTGCTGCTTCAGCTTCCTTGCAGCATTGCTGTTGGAAGACTGTTCTTCTTTTGGCCCTTACTTCTGTCAGACGGATGTCTGAGCTGCAAGCCCTTATTGTTGTTCATCCCTTTTTTTAGTCCTTTCATAAGGATAGGGTGTATCTACATACTAATCCTCCTTTTATACCCAAGGTGGTTAATGAGTTGCCTCTTAATCAGTCTATTCATTTTCCCACTTCTTTCCTTAGCCGCAATATGTTAGTGAGGTTTTACATACCTTGGATCTACATAGACAACTCTGATATTATTTGGCTAAGACTAACGTTTTCATAAATCTGAACAGCTTTTTGTTTCTTTTCATTGTAGGTCTTTAGGTTTGGCTCTTTCCAAGCAAACCATTTATTTTGGATATCTAAAGCAATTCATTTTTGTTATTCTTTTCATGGGAAGAGCCTTCCTTCTTCAATTAAGGCTCATTCTACTAGGGCTATGGCTTCTGTTTTTTTCAAGGGTCTGTATACTAACTCTATTCTTGAGGTAGCTACTTGATCTTCTGTGCATACCTTTATCAAACACTAGAAGTTGGATGTGGTTTCTAGGGCCAGGGCTGGTTTTGACAGGGGCATTCTCCATGGTTTTCTAGAGGGTGTACTGGCCCTTCCTTCTCCCATTCTCCTTCCTGAGCTTTTGTACTCTCCCTATTGTAAGGAATACTGCAGCAGTGATATGGAATGACACAGTATATTTGTATAAAATTTTACCATAACAGTAGATGCCCTTCTTTCTCTTCATTGTTGCAGTATTCGCTCCCTCTGTCTTCCTCCTGGTCCTTTTCCTTCTGGATGTGCCTGATACCAGTAATATCTTTAGGCTGTCATTCAGTTCTGAGGATGGTATGTTCAGACATCACCTTTCTGCCCTCCAGAATGCATGGGCAGTATACATGTGACATATGGCGTAGCCATTACAACCTAAAGGCTTTGGTACACTGGCTGAATGTTATCCCTATTGTAAGGAATACTGCAACAGTGAAGAGAGGGACATCTACTGTTATGATAAGATTTTCCACAACTGTGCTTTCTCCCATCATCCCCATCCCCTTTCTTCCCATTTTTTACATGGGGTCGGGGTGTTCTGTTAACTATCACCATCTCTCTCGATTCAGTGTCAGACTCCTGCCTTCATAGCTCATGCCCGCCTGTCACAGATGTCTCACACAGTCCATCCACCTCTTTGTTGGCTGCTCTTGTTTCCTCTTACCTTCTTCCTGTCTGAAATCATCTTCACCAGATTGTCTTCTGCTTTTCTGCAGATGTGCCAAAATACATTCTCTTTGATCTTTTCTGCAATTGGAGCTACTTTGGCTTCTGCTCTTATGTCCTCATTTCTTCATCTGTTTCACAGTGTGCATCCTACCACCCTTCTCATGCACTTAATTTCCATCACCTCTAGCTTTATCTGCCCAGGTTCCAGTACCATATGGTAGTACCGGTCACACCACTGTTTTGTACACCTTTCTTTTTAGCTTCTTCGGCATTCTTCTATCATACACTATACCTGACATTCTATGCCAGTTTGCTGCAGTCCTTCTGATTCTAGCTTTGACCTCTTTATTCAGACTTCCTTCTCAACTACCCTTCACAGATAACTGAAGCTGGTGACGTGTTCTACTATATTCCCTTCTATCTCTGTTCTCAGCTGCTTCTGATTTCCCCAGTTTGCTACTATTACCATTGTCTTATCTGTACTTGGTTTCATTAAATGTGCCTTCAGTTTTGCATTCCACTCTCCTATCCTTTCCTGAAGTTCTTGTTCAGAGTCTGCCTGTAATGGTATATCATCTGTATACAGCAACTTTATCTGTCTCCTCTGACCCATTTGCTAATGTAGTCCATCATCAATATGACCAGCAGCGGGCTCAGAGCTGAACCCTGGTGCATATCCACTTCCACTGGGAACCCCTGTGTGAGCCCAAACACTGTTCATACTTGGGTCATTAGGTCCTTTAACATAGCCTGCACTAATTCTACCAATGTTTGTGAGACTTCTAACCACTGCAGTACTGCCCAAATCAGCTTTCCTTGGGACACAGATGGATTATTTCCTCATCTCTACCTTCTTCTCAACTATCTGTCTCACTGCAAGCATCGGGTCAGTTCTGTGCTTCCTGATCTGAATCCGAATTGCTCATCTCCCTTCCTTCTACTACTTTGTGCATCTGTTTATCAGTCATCCTCAACAGAACTTTCATGCAGTGTGACAGGAGTTTGATACCTCTGTACTGCCCACAGTTGTGGATGTCCCGTTCGTTCTTGTATAGTGGCATGAGTATGCTTGTTCTCCAGTCATCTGGGATACGCCTTTCTCTCCGCACTGATATGAGGAGCTATTTTCTTACCCAATATCTTTATCATATCTGCTGTGACCTCATCTGGGCCTGCTGCTTTCCCTGACTATTTTCCTTAGTGCTGCTCTTCCTTCTTCTATGGTGAACTCTTCTTCTCTCACTATAGGCTGTGTCAGGACAGCACAGCTCCTATGGGGTTTTCATCATTCAGAAGTTGCTGAAGGTACTCATTCCATCTGCCTTTGATGTCATGTGGACTGATGAGCAGGTTGTTGCTGCCATCCCTTATTTAGGGTGTCTGATTACCTTCTTTATCTTTCTGTCTTTGTCTTGCAACCTGTTATAGTTTTTGTGCCATCTACTAATCCACTTTCCAGAAGCTAGTAGAGAACCTCTGATGCCCTGTTCTTTGCTATTGCAACTTCTTTTTTATCTTCTTGGTTAGTCAACCAGTAGTCTTCCCTAGTCTGACCCATCTTTTCTATCTCCCACTTTTTCCTGCATTCCTTCTTTCTTTTGATAACTTCCCAGATTTCTGCATTCCACCACCAGCTTTCCTTGCATACCTTATTTAATACTTGGCTCAGTCACATATCTGTTCTGTAGTCCTCATACATGCTATTTTATGTGCTGCCATTTTTCAACTTCACCTATTTCCTTCTCTTCTTGGGGTGCTAGAGCCCTGAGTAATTCCTAGAACTGTTGTGTTTTCTCTCCAGTCAACTTCCAGGTCTTCATCCGGGTCTTTATTGACCTTGCAGATTTCTTTGGCCATTGTTTGCAGCTATTTATGGCAACCGATGGTTCATGCTGTGGGCTGAATGTTTCACTGGGAATGACTGTGCAATCATTGAGTCTGTCCCAGTGCCTTTTCCTCACTAGCAGGAGGTCTACCAGAGTTGTATGTTGGCTACTCTTGTATGTGATCTTGCGACTCTGTCTCTCTTTCTGAATCATTTGTTTGTTACTATAAGCCATTTGCCAGACAGAAGTCTAGAATGGCCTCACCTTTATTTCTGTTGCCCCACCCATGTGGACTCAGGCAGTCCTCATACCTCTTCTGTCTGTCCTGATACATGCATTCAAGACTCCCATTATCAAAGCCAGTTTGAGTTGTCTTGCTTCATTTAGTAGGTCCTACAACTGCTGTATGAATAAACTCTCTTCCTTACCATCACAACGCTTCTGTGGGGCATAGGCTGAGATTAGGAATACTGCCCTGTCATTTGACTGGATGTTGATTGCCATGAGTATGTCACTAATTCTGACGACATCCCTCACTGCCTTCTGAAGCCTCTGTATCGCCACAATTCCCACACCATTTCTAGCCTGACCTCCTGACTAATAGACTGTGGATGCCAAGGCAAGTGTCTTTGCTGCATTGCTATTTCATCTTGTCTCTTGAGTACATAGGACGTCCTGTCTCCTCCATACCACCATGTCATCCACTTCCAAGCTGTGTCATGTCAGTGAACCTACAATGGGTGCAGCAATTCTTAGTTCATGTTTGGCAGGCTGACTGGTTTTACATCCAGCTTTTGCTCAACAGAGTTATTCCATGTAACCCAGGCTGGGCAACTGGATACCAGTTAATTGACCCAGGCCAGGCTTTACAGTGGGCGCACACTAGCCAATAGAGACACATACACCCTTCCCACCATTATCATGGGCCCCTGGTATATGTTCGAGTAGGCCTGGTCCTCAACCCACCTATCACCAGCAAATATCCATACCAATCTGGCAATTAGTCAACATGACCGAATCACCTAGAGCCATATTTTACAGTGTTGAGTGGCTAGCCCTGTGCTCAGTCTGTGATCCATGCTCTCCTATCTTGAGGATGCTGTGCACCACAGTAGATGCCCAAATCAGTTGGTCTGTACAATCCTTCTATAGGGCACCATGTTGAGTCTGAGCTGCTACCCACAGCTCCATTCATTGCTGAGTTTGAGATGGAAACACTCAGCTTGTTTTTCAGAGGTGGGAAGAACCCCAAAGAGAGACAGGGAGAACATGCAAACTCTAAACAGGCATTGGCTGGAGATCAGAATCAAACCTAGTGCATGGCAGGCGAAGACATTAACCATTACACCAACTGGTCACCATTAAACAATATTACATCCTCTCTGCAATCCCCATGCATGGTACACTTGAATTTTTTGCCATTTACTTATTTTTTGCTTTATCAGCATCTTCAGTTTAAAAATAACAGTCTAAAGCTTCATTATACATCTGGTCATAGCCCAATGCTAGGGATTATTTTCCAATGATATTGTATGCTATTAATGTGTGTATGCATTGAATTGTCTTTTTACATGATGCATGTAATATTGATTTATAACAGTAAATTAAATAGTTTGTTCTCTCTTTGTGATGATGTATCCCTTTCATATTTTGGGGTACGTCCCCATGACACACAGTTTGTGCATTGATGTGCCAGTCGGTTAGAGGACTAAAACTTCTTGCTGTACATACAAGCTGTATTATTATTATTATTATTTATTTGTGATATCTCTGCATTTGCTCTGACAGCTGTCTATTTTACAAATAACAATCTCTCATCAGCTGTCTGCCAAGTTGCTCCACTGTTCCTTTGTTTCTTTCTTGTATAAATCACCTCTCCTTTTTTGCTTGAGGTGCCTTTTGCCTCTCAACCAACACAGATATTTGCAGTTCTTTTTTCCTCTTTGAATTTCTCACCCATGCTAGTCTTTTCATCTATCCTGTCTGCTAGGATCCCTCATCTTCTATCCTTTCTGATCATCTGCTTCTCAATCTGGCCATTTCCTTTCCCTTTATTTTTTCCTTTCCTCTTATAGCAGGTGTTTTATCAAATTGGTTGCTCCTCCCCCTTAGCGGCTTCCTCTTTTACATTTCTTGGTTATTACATTTTTTCTTGTTGTCATTATCAGCCCTGTTAACCTCTCTTTGGTTTTCCATCTCCCCCTCCTTATAACCTGAAAGAAACATCTTTTTAGTCAGTGTCCACTCCTAGCCACTTCTCTGTTAGTAATTTTCTTAATTCTTCCTGAAATTCCCCTAGTAACCTGCATTCCCAAATACATGTGACTCCATGTTGCTGCTCCTCCTTTACACTTCTAGCATATTCCTACAGTGTAGCTAATCTCAGTGGATGGTAGGTGTTTATGAAGGCACTTCCATCCAAAGATCTTAAATTTGCAGGATTCTGTTACATCTTGGTAGTCTTGACAGATTTGCCCCTTCTTTCTCTGAAATTGGTATGCCTAATTCTCTTTCCCATGTTCTTTTTAAATGTGCTCCTACTTGCTTTTTTTTTATCTATCTTTTCTCTCTATATATTTAACAACCTTTCTGCCCCCCCCCCCATTTTTCTAATTTTTATTTCTTGTATTAGTTATGGAGTCTTTCATGTCTCATCCTATTCCCTCTCAATCTTCAAACATATATTTCTTATCCCTTGGTATTTCCACTCTAGATTCTTGTCTAGTTGAAGCTCTTATCTCGGTTCCTCCCAGATCTTCAGCCTACCACCTGCTTGTGGTTCATCTCCATTGTACTCTATCAAAGGGCTTCTCTACATCCAGATGTATATAGGCTAGTTTCTGCCCATTTATAAGTGTATCTTACATTAAAAGGAAAGTTCTTCTCAAGTTATCTATCATTCGTTTTCCTCTTGCAAACCCAGAGATGCTACTACCAAGACTAATTCATCTGCTGTACTTAACATGAAAAATGTATAATAGTGCTTTAATGAGATTCGGTAAGTGCCCTCCTTATATTCTACAGTTGTTACCTCCTTCCATGAGTTTGGGACATCTCCCTCCTCCTGAATAACTTACTCACCTTCCTGCTATCGCTCTCTTATCTCCCAAAACTCATTTAGTAATCTATCACTACCTGGAGATATTCCTTTTTGCCATCCTTTCAATACTTTTATTGATTTACTTATTATGTTATTTCTTGTTCCTCCTCTCGTCTCATGTTCAGCCATTCCTGCCCTCTTTCTTCTGCTTTGTTTGGCCATTCCTTGATGTCTTCTATTTTGTTTAAGAGGTAGTTTCTAAATCCCACTAAAATTTCTGCTACTTTAATTCTTGTTTTCTTTGTCTCACCCCCCAATTTCATAAATATCTCTTTCCACCTTCGGTTTTCTCAGTCTCACTGCTAATGCCTTCGTTGTTTTGGATAATTTTTGAAGTATAATCACTCCACTACTATTCTTTGGTTTCACAATTTCTCATCCTCTAATCTCTGCATAATTCTGACTTTCTCTTTTCCTTCTGTTCTGATTTCCATCTCTTCTCTTGCTCTCTGTATTTCTATCAGCTCTTCCCTCATTTTCTTTATTTCAAATTCCTTGTGTTTTCCCTATCTGCCTGGTGTTTTCTCCTAGTACCATTTTATTTTCTCCCATTCATCTGCTGTTTCTTGACTATGTTCATCTGTCACCAATTTTATAATCTTTCCTAAGCTTTTTTTCTCTCTTATCCCCTAGCAATTATGTTAGAACCCTCAAATGTCTTTCCATTTCTGTCTCCCTTCATTTTTAGTCCTATCATGATGTGGTCTGCGAGAACGAGGGGTTCCATATTTGCCACCCTTACAAAGCATATATGCTGTTTGAGATGTAGCTTTTGTCTGTTCTTGATCTGCTTTTATGCCTTGCAGAATAATATGTACATCTACGTATTACCTTTCTTGCCTTTGTATGTCTGGCATCCACCCACCCCACTGCATGTAAGTATCCCTTTAGGAATCTCCCTTCTTTGGTTATTCTTGATTTGGGTAATCCCTCTGGTAATATTACAGTCTTCAACACATATCACTGTTACTTCCTGGAATGCATAAAAAACTTGGCCAGACCCTCACGGCTCACAAACCACAAAGCTTTTATTAAAACAAATAAAAACAGATAAGCACTTTCGCTTTGTTTAACCAATGCTTCTTCAGATCATAAAAAAAAACAGTTTTTTAAACTCATTTAAAAATAGATTTATGAGCAATGAAGAACACCTCTATATTATATCTTAGCAAACCATAATTTTACATCAATTTACGTGTTTTCAGCATAGGTTTTAAAGAGACACTCGTATTCAATCCAGGGTATCTATCACTCTGTAACTTCAAAATCCATTTAAGTTCTACTGTTTCAGTGTAATTTTTCAAGTCCCCACCTCTATGATTCCCATGTAGAAACTGGAGCACCCTAAAAATGAAGGTATGTGTTCTAATCTTATACAAGTGGCTGAAAATCCTATCCTTTAACCTCTTGTTGGTTTTTGTCAATGTAGAAACCTAAACAAGATTTGCATATCACTAAGTATATTACATTGCTACTAGTACATTATGTGTAACACCTGTGTCGGAACATGAAATCCAACCTTGGATGTTTAAAATCCTGTTCCTTACATATATATGTGCATGCCCTACATTGATGGCACATATAACTGACTGAATATGTCTGTTGTCTATATTCCATGTGTACCCATCACATAATTGCCTCTATAGATTTTTACAGTTCTTCTATAGTTCTTAACATCTAAAGTGATAAGTAATGAACCAGACATGTTACCATATACTTCTACGAATGCATAAAACTTAGCTAAGGGACTGACTTTGCATATCAATGTAAGTGACATTCTAACTGACGTACGACTATTTTGTCGTAAGCTGACATTAAAATTAATGTTTAAAGATAATGGTGAAGACAGGGCTAGGCCTGCATTCAGGTGACCTAGTGTGTATGTACCTCAGACTCCATCACATATACATACCTTTATTAAAGTATGTGGGGATGAACTGTGTAAATACTTGTATGGGGCATGCAGTAAAGGTTTCCATAATTTAACATCAGCAGAAAGGCAAGCTGTCGCAAGTTTGAGAAATAACAGAGAAATCTGTATTAGACCCTCTGATAAGGGAGGATCAATTGTGGTCATGAATTATCATAACTATAATTAACTTATGCTTGATATGTTGAGTGCTGATGTGACATATAGTCTTATTGATAGGAATAGAGTGAGATATATTACAAACTATGTACATAATGCCCTATATGAAATGTTGATGGAGGGCATTATAGATAGCTTTGTATGACTTCCTTTATATTGCTAATCCTAGAATTCCAGTCATTAAGGACCTACCAAGGTTCATAAAAGCCTTGTTAACCCTCCACTATGACCCATAGTGTCAGGGGAAAGCTGGTTAACTCAAGCTTGCTCCCTTTACATTGAGAGTAAATTGAAGAATGTTTTGGCATCAGTATCTACTATCTTAAGAGATAGTGAACAATCTCTAACTGAGTTTTATGCATTCGTAGAAGGATATGGTAACATGTCTGGTTCATTACTTGTGACTTTAGATATTAAGAACTTATTTATATGCATCCCCAGTGATTTTGGGTTAAAGGTTATGACATGCTTGCTGATACACCGAAGTGAGTTGGATGACAACACAATAAATGTTATTTGTTCTTTACTAGATTTAGTGTTGAACAGCAATATATTTATGTATAGTGAATTGATCTATGCACAAAAGTGGGAGGTTGCTATGGGCACCCCCTGCACAAACTCATATGCAAACCTCATTATGACGTATTGGGGAAAAAAACATGTACTTAATAATGACCTATACAAATAAAATATTAAATTCTATCATTGTTTTGTAGATGACGTTTTTATTGTATGGGGAGGTAGCAAGGGAGAATTAGACATGTTTATGATGTATATAAATAATACGGATCATTTTTTGAGATTCATTATGCATTGCTCAGGTGAAGTGATAGATTTCTTGGACATACTCATAGTCATTAGTGATGTAGGTGAAGTAAAAACATCATTGTTTAGTAAGGAATCCTGGAAAAACAGTCTACTGTCATTTGACATCATGCACCCCAGACACATATACCCTAATGTGGTGAGAGGTCAATTTATGAGAGTATCAAGGCTGTGCACTCAAGACACGAACTTTGAAGATAACATGGATGGTATAGTAAATCTCTTTGCTAAGAGAGCATATAAACAGAATATATTAGATCTTAATAGAGGATGTGTATGCAATGATAGGCATATGATTGCTGCCCCCTATTTTTCAAGATGCAGTTGTTTGGATACAGATAGAAGCGACATCCAGGTAGCTCCAAATTTAAGATTTGGTATTAAGCATACCAGCGACCATAAATCAGTATGTGAAATCATATGTAGGAATTTCGATTTGCTTATGATTGACCCTAAAATGGCAAAGATAGTTGGTCCTTCCCCACATTTTCTATACAAGAACTGTAAGAATCTAAAGAATCAGTTATGTGATGGGTACACATGGAATGGGCACTTATATGTGCCATCAATGTAGGGCATGCACATATATATGTAAGGAACAGGATTTTAAACATCCAAGGTTGGATTTCATCTTCCATCTGAGGTTTTACGCAGATTGTACTAGTAGCAATGTAATATACTTAGCGATGTGCAAATCTTGTTTATGTTTCTACATTGGCAAAACCAACAAGAGGTTAAAGGATAGGATTTTCAGCCACGTGTACGAGATTAGAACACATAATATGAACAATACGTTAACAAAACATGTAGAAGAGAATGCAGGGCAGCACACCTTTGTTTTTAGGGTGCTCCAGATTGTACATGGGAATCATAGAGGTGGGGAACTTGAAAAATTACACTGAAACAGTAGAACTTAAATGGATTTTGAAGTTACAGGGTGATAGCTACCCTGGATTGAATACGATTGTCTCTTTAAAACTTGTGCTGAAAGCACGTAAATTGATGTAAAATTATGGCTGGCTAAGATATAATATGGAGGTGTTCTTCATTGGTCATTCATCTATTTTTAAAGGAGTGTAAAAAACTGTTTTTTATGATCTGAAGAATGTTGGTTGTCCAACGTGAAAGCTCTTATCTATTTTTATTTGTTTTAATAAAAGCTTTGTGGTTTGTGAGCTGTGGTGGTCTGGCCAAGTTTTTTTATGCATTGGATTTTTATTGTCTTGGCCTTGATATTTATCAGCAACTGGAACATCTTATTTGTTTTGATATCTTACTTCCTGGAAGTGAACAATCTCGCCTAATGTTCCTCTCATTTCTTTTATTAAGGCTGTATGTGTGTGTGTGTATATATATATATATATATATATATATATATATATATATATATATATATATATATATATATATATAAAATGTATAATATGATTTAATTCCTTCTAACCGTCCTCTATGTCTGCAAATCTTCCTTTCACATGGCACAAATCTTTTTTGTTCAGTATTATGACCCCTATTTGCCTTTTATTTCCCCATGAGGAGTTGGCCCCCACATTATACTCCCATCTTATGCAATTTTTATGTTCTTTAGAATTTAGGTGTGTCTCTTGTAGCCTTATAAACTGAGCCATGATTTTCCTTCCATGTGCCAGAATGTTTTCTCTTTTCACTCTCTCCTAGCCTAACTGACATTCTTGGCTTTAATGTCTATTTACCATTCTCTGTCTTTATTTTTCTTTCACTTTTCTCCCTGCCATATATTTCCTATTATCTTCCCTGCTTATTTCATCTTGTTTTCTTTCTCTCTTTTTAATTCTCTGTTTCTAGCACTATGTTGTCCCCCCTTTTGAAATTCTTGCCTCTATAACTATGTATATATTTAGATAGTTATAGGGGGTATAAACTGTGGGCATATGTATTTCACTTCCTTCTAAAGAGTTTTGGTTTCACAGACTGGCCTGGCCCACCCCACCCTGACCACGTAGTCTGTCACAATTAAGGCCTTCCATTCACCCCACTTTTCAACTTTCCTCTCCTCTTTCTCATTGAAGCTTCCTTACTGTCTTCTTTCTCTTTTGATGTCTTTTTTTATTTTCCTATTACAGTCTCATGTTGTCTATATTAACCTTCCCTGTGTATGATTTTGCATAATTTTCCTACTATTGATTTTTTCAAGCTGCTTCCCATGCGTGCACATTCCCTGTCCTTCCCCCTTGTATTGTCACTTCAAATTCTTTTTCTGCCCATATTTCTCTTTCCCTGTCTCCATCTCTTTTTGCTCTTGATTACATATCTTCCCCAAGTCTATTATTATCTTTCTACTCGCCCCATCCACACCCTGCATACACTTTCTCTCTGTTCCTCATTCAGTTACGTTTTGGACCTTCTCGGCTGTCTGTTTTCTATAGTTTTCTCTTGTCTTATTTCTTTTCTTAACCTCTCATTTCCCTTGTTCTGTGTTGCTTGTCTTCCTACTGCATCATATTGTCCCCTCTTCCCCCTCGTCACCTTCTTTGTTTTACCTAATCCAGTCTCTTCTTATCGGTCTTCCCTTTCCTTTCTTATAATATGGGACCTTCTTTCTACCATTTATTCTGTCAACCTGCTCTGTACTCATTTGCTTCATGGCCCTTAGTGTTGCAATGTTTACTTCGATCCACTTATAAACTTAAGTATCCACTTGTGTTTGGTGTCTTGTTGTGCTCTGGTCTGCCCTCCCCATTCATCTCTTGATATTAATGTCCCATGTATTCGTCTACTTTTTATGTTCCCAGATCATCCAAGTACTCTAGGTGGAGCTCATTTTAAAATATTTATTTCCATAACTGCTAATTTAATATTATTCTTCGTCCCTGCAATTTTGACCTCATTCATTTTTTTTTATTTCCCTCCATTTAAAATGTAATCTTCCATATTGGAAGACATGTCACTTGAGTTGCATTTATTACTTAACAGGAGAAAACATAAGAAGCAATCCTTCTTAACTAATATTCCCTTTGCTGCATGTTAATCTTTGTAAGGAAAGAAATGAGGTTATTTACTGTTTCTTTTCTGTCAGACCGTTGGGGAATGTCCTTCACTCTCCACACATATACACAAATCTTTATTGTTCTTTCACAATTATTGCATTTAATGTCTGTTTACAAACCATTTCTTGTTTTTTTCTTTCTCTTTCTCTACTTTCATCTCCTTACATTTTATATTCAGTTTGTTGTATAAATATCCATTTACTATAAGTGGGACTAAGTAAACATTATGACACTAAGGGCCATGAAGCAAATGAGTACAAAGCAGGCTGACAGAATAAATGATAGAAAGAACAGAAGACAGATGAGAGTTTGGATTAGATAAAACTTCTTGTGAAGTCCTCCAAAGCAAACTACAAATCTAAATTAGCTTCCTCAACTAAGGACAACCACAATGCATTCTTTAGTTATATCCATAACCTAAAAGGAAAGGCCCAGATTTGTGCCAAAGTGGTAGTTAATGATACCACATATACTGTACCTGTGGACATAGCTAAGCTGTTGGCTGACAGGTTCTGTGAAAACTTCACTCCCCTGTCCCTGTCACATGTACCCTGTCATATTTTTACCACCTGTTTCCTCCCTTGTATCTCTAAAGAGAAGGTCGTAACCATCCTCTCTAAGGCCAAAAACACAGCATCTATGGGACCTGATAACATCCCAAGCTGCATCCTACATGGGATTCAGTACGAATTAGCAACAATAGGGACATTGGCTGCACCTCCCACAAGGTCCAACAGCAACTTGCGAATCTTTGTTGTTACTCTTGTTTTCCAATAATCTTTTTAAGGTTGATACCCACTTTACTGATAAATAACGGCTTCTCCCCTACTGCAACATTCACATCATTGTTAACTCTATGTTCCAGTTTCTGTTAATATTCCTCATTTCTCCTAAAACTGGGCTATGTTGAACAATGTAATGCATTAGGGGAACATGTAATCTGCTCTGTTGCTATACCAGATGTTGAAGCAGCCGGTACTGCTTCTCCTGGAGTTAACAGTTCGGTTAACCTCGTTGACTCTCCCTTCAATTGGGCAACATCCTCCTTGAGCCTAAAAATATCTCCTTCGTGTGAAAGTGCCAGCAAAGAAGAGAGTTCAAAGGTATGCAGTGAATCCATGCTGGATCTCCTGCACCAAACAATAAACCAGGATACCACCAAAGGTGCGATACGTGCCAACCAAATACTCAGAAACACAAAAACACACATCACCAGGAGAAGAGCAGGAACACTAATTTATTATAAAAAAATTGAGCGCTTTCGTCCCTCTCACTGGGGACTTCATCAGAATATACATCAAACAATGAAACAGGTTTAAATAACTAATGTATCCATGCCATTGGTGGACATATTACCAATAACATTTGTAAAAAGTGATCACCCAACATTTATTTGTCATCATTCAACTGGGGTTCAAAGAGTACGGGACTTCTTTGATGGTTATTTGGACATAAAGAAGCTGTAGCATACCTTGCTGTTCTTTTGGATGTAGATTGAGACATCTCCACCTTTTTCCCTTCCTTCACAGCCAAAGTGCTCTCCTCTGTTTTAAACCATGTGTCAGTCATTACACAGATATCAGTGTCTTTAAGGGTGATAAAGGCTTGTATGGAGTGGAGTTTCTTGTTAAGGCTCTTAGCATTGATCTGTAATACCTTCATATTTTACTTTGCTTGTTTTATGTTATGTTATGTTGGTTGGTTTATCAGGTTGGCATTGCCTAAAAAAGACATTAATAGGGGCGGACAATGTCTTTCTCAATAATTAAAACCCTAGAGAGAACAGATGCAGGTCATCCCAGGTGAAGCAGTATGGTTTGTTGTTCATATTGTCCCAGGCTGACAAATGTTGGACCCCCTTTGACACCAAAAACTAAGGCAAGTATTGAAGTCAATTCATTTTTACTCATATTACGGCATCATCCTTGGAGAAGGTAGTATGATTCTCAATTCTAGGGTCATACCTGCCTTGGACACAGTCCGAGAACTCCATCATGTCTCTCCATACATTCTTTGGAGGTGCACCTCAAGATATTGACACTGGCATGAACTATGACAGAGTCATACTGGTATTTGATCAAGGAATTGACTGCATGTGTGATTTGATGGATCCTGGGCACCAGACAAGCAACTGTCACTAGTTCCTTGCTCAGCCTGATAAGAGGCACATCTGTACGTTTTGCAATGGAGTCACCTGTAGAAAGAATGTTTGATTGCATCAATGCCTGCTTTACAGGCTCTGCACCGGTGGCTTTTGGGACTCCTTGTGCGATATGAGGAATTAGGCTTAATATGCTCCGTGTGCTTTGTGCCTGTATTGTGTTTTGGAGATCTGAGGTTGATCATCAGACAGCATGAGACAGTTTTTAGACTGTTTCAAGATATCCATCTCAGTCAGGCTGGCTAGAGAGTTTGTGATAGTGCTGGTCCATGATGCCGATAGGATTGACTTTGGTGGCAGGGGTAACTAATAAATGCTTGGAGATTGATTTTAGAATAATGTTTGATTGGACTTGCTACTGAGTATTTAAATTTCAGTACAAAACTAGCCTGGAAACCTTCTTCTGCCATCAGCAGTAATCAGTAAACTAATTGCTGTAAAAAAAACCTCACTAATTAATTTCTAAAAATGAGTGCAAGCAGTATCAGTACACTCAGTAGTAAGCAATGCTATCAAATGTGTTTTCACCTGTTAAGTAGTTCAAGGGTGGAGACTTTGCAAAACGCTACTTTTGTGCTTATTGTCATTATGTTGTCAAATTCTCATAAGGATCAGGTAACAATAGATGCCCTGTATTTAGGAACACAACCACAACAGGGTGGGTGGGAGAGAAAAACAATTGGACCCTTAGATATGAGCTGACTGGCCTGGAACTGCCTTAATGCAAATACAAGTCCTGAACTAGCCAGACACACAAAATACATAAGAGTGAAACTAGGGTTTAATATCAATAGTTAGACCATTTAAACAGTAAATGTTAGTGAACCTATCCACTGGAATTACTAATATAGGCTTCAAGACCTTAGCAAAAGCAGATAAAGACTGTTAAAATGAATTTAAAATCCAATTAAGAAATAAAAACACTTTTTTGTCTTTTACTGTCTAATGGAACTATTACAATGCAACAGTAATTTTGAAAAAGCACAGAAAAACAGCAGCTTTGGAATTCCTTGACCCTTAACTTTGAGCTGACTGGCCTGGTACTGCCCCATTGCAAAGCAAGGTCCTGAATTAGCCTGACATACACGCAGCACACAGGAATAAAACTAGGGTTTCATGAACTGCCATTTCTGTGTGTATAACTTTGCAGTTGTCACTATGTTGTAACATTGTTATACACTGATATACATGTTCAGTTTCTTCTCAACTTGTTACTTTAACGTCCGTACTTCTAATGAACTTTTCTACTGCTACCTGTTCGAGCACAGATACCATCTTGCTCACCACTTTTATGGGCTAGCCATGCCCTTACTCCTGTGTCATATACTAATTTTTGGGTGTTTGCGCTAGTTTTCTAGAGAGTGGTGTTAGTCTCACGTAACTGTTTTGCTAATGTTAACACTGAAACAGATTCCCTGGTTTTGATGATTCTCAAAAGTGAATCTTACTGTTGTGCATTGGATTTTTTTTAAATGTTTTCTGTTGTACTTTGTTTACTCTATCTAGGGTGTGGCTGAAAATGGCCCCTCATAAGTTTTGAGTTTGTGATGTCTATTATCTTAACAGCTAAATACCTTTGTATGGACCAAGTACATAGCTGCAAGGATCAGCACTGTTTATGGTGAAAGCCATGAACTATATAGGGCATTCCCATGTAGACATGAAAGACATGAGAGAGGAGGTAGGTTATCCTGTGTGGTACCAGGAAGCCATGAGAGATGCTTCACATGTTCAAGTCCTGCAAAGGAAGCCCAGAACAATAGGAAGTCCAACAAACAGAATAGTAACAGTCAAGAAACAAGACTACTGTAGGCCTCGGACTGTTCCTCATTAGGATCACCTTCTTTATGAAATGGATGAAGTATTTTAATAGTTGCATGGGAAAGCTACTTTTCCTATATGTCTCAATGGAAGCATCATGATTCAGGAAAAGCAAAGCTGCAATGCATGACTGGTGCACACGTGTTACTTTGTGATTCCTTCATAGTAGCACCTTACATGCAGAACTGCACACTTGGCTTATTGGAATGAGAAGACATGATGTGCACCCATATACAGCACTGATGTCTGTCTAATTTCAGACATGTAAATACAGTTATGGGCATGTCATCAGCTGTGGATGTGAAAGACTAGCCAGTGGACTTCAACTTATTCAAGACTTTAAAAGCTCAAAAATGACAGAATAGTGACTGATCCAAGATTAGCATGACTGCACAAGGTGAACATTCCACCTGTTCAGACAAGTGTGCAGGTGTTGCTTGGAGACAGCCTAGGAGGTTTTAATCACCAGGTATTTTGAACTGACACAAACTGATACTACATGGTAAATAAATGGTGAGCTGTGTGAATATAAATAACCCACAGCTTAATTCTGCATAACTGAATACACATTACTTCAGTTTCTTTAATGTTATTGCTTTCTAATTGGAAGATGCGTATTTACAGCAGTTTTGTATCTTTGCAGTTTTTGTTTTAGTAGTTATACAGAGTATTTGAAAGGGAGTTCTGAATACATTCACAACTCTGAATGTTGAGAAATCTTTTGAAGAATTTGTGTGATCTTGCCCTTTCATCTTTGTATAACAGCTCTCTCATCCATGCCCAAGCTGGATTTGTCCCTGTACCATCAGATCTGATTAGTTACAGTATTGTATGTATGTATATCTACCTTGTAGAGCACCAGCCTCTTTGTTGGGAGAGACTCTCTTGAGTAGGACTCAGACAGCATCTTCTTTCATTAACTGACAAACTCTGCAGTCTAACTCTGTTACATTTTTTCTTATTCAGATCCACTGACCATTATCAAATTATCAGCTCTCTGATAATTCTCGGAAACCACAAATGCTGTTCAAGAAATGCTGCATTGTTGTAAATAGCAGATAATCATTACTCATTTTTAAAGTGGTAAATTTTATATTTTTCAAAAAGAAGTGCTGTTTTTTCTGCCTGTCCATAACTAAAAACTGTTGTTTGACCTATAGCTTCACATCAGCAGCTGCTGCTGATGAAAAGGACATTTAGAAACTTGCAGGTGGACTGGTTTAGCTTCAGGCTGGTAGTTAATGAAAAGCAGACATAATTAAATAACAGTTTATGTATATCCATGCTACAATGGCAAGGTACAGGCTGAATCAGACGTGACATTAAGCCTTAGATGTAACTGGTGGTTCCAATGTCATTCATCAAAATTTCATTGAAAAGTGAATCAGTCAAAAAAAAATGATCAAGTCACTTTCAGCATTATAGTATTGTGGTGGTGATGGCTTTGACACTTTCTAACTCTGAGGAGACCAACCTCATCCAACAAATATTTCTCTTGGACAAGTCCTATTACAAAGCACATGGCCTTTATTATTTACACTTTGTCAACTACTTTAGTCCCACTGTAGCTGCCTTTCAGAGGGGAGACTTGAGGTGGTATTCATAATGACTAGGAGAATATTTGCCCAAGACACTGGCAAATTTCCCCTACCCTTTGCTAAGTGTTGTGGGAGCTTTTAAATCTAGCTTAGCTAGCACCAAATCAAGAAGATGGGGCCTTAGTTTAACATCTTTTCTAAAGGATGTCTGCACATTAAGGAGTATAGCAGCCCCATATGCTGTACAGTACTGTTAACATTTGAAAATTGAGTTAACTGGCATGGGAATAGAACTTGAAATCTTCTGATCTTTAAGCACCAATGCTGATTGTGCTACCTGTTGAGCCACTGTGAAAGCAAGTTTAACAGTTAAGGAATGTAGTTCCAAGTACAGACTGCTTTAACTTTTTATTCAAGATGCGTTTGCTTTGATGACGTAAATTTCCTTTAGTTGTATAACTGATTAACACAGGTGTACTACTTGGTATAGCTTCAGCTGTTTATTGAATGCATACTTTGTAAAATGTGTGATATAGTAGAAACAATGGAGCATGCTTCAATTTAGTGTACAGGGATGAAAATGCTTTTGGGAAAAATGTCAGCAGGAGTATACATATCAGAAGCATAATTAGGGTGGAGGCAAAGAAGACACCCTCCCTGAGTGTAAGGTCGTAGGTGCTGTGATCAGCAGATGCCAGTCAGGTGGCAGTGCAGTATAGGTGTTCATTCAAAATGCCGGTATGGAAACGAAATACTGTTTTTGCAGTCAGGACTGAAGAGCTTCAGTTCTTTTTGTGTGGTATAACTTGTAGCAAGTGGCTTGTTACAATTTTTAAAAGTAGATAAATGTTTTTTGTTCCTTGACTTTGAACTGAGAGGTACACCCCTGATACTCCTCAGGGAAGCGGTAAGGAGAAACAGATTGGAGAAGGGACCTTTTTTAATTAATCTTTAAATGGCTCTTTTACTCTCTTCTTTTTGTGCTCACCAATTTAAAATTGAGGGGCACCAGATTATGGAGTGGTGGTGAATCTAGATGAATCAGCTACAGTTCTGATACATACAAGTGTTTTCAGGAGATATATGTAGATATGTTGTATGGGGCTATAAGGATGTTACAAAGTGGAAAAAAATGTATCAAATTTTAATTGAGACAATATGAAATGTATAGACATTTTGGCATGAGGAATTATTGTATAACATTATAGAACCATATTGCTGTGTTAAGAATAAGGTTATCGTTTTGGAGGCAGGGCTGGGGAGAGTGAATTGTAAGAAAAAGAGAATTTTATTTTATTGGATATTAAAATGTAAGAAAAATATATTATATTGAATAAGGAAAAATGTGAATAATGCAAAATATCTGATGTGTAAATACTAAAGTATGATGTGATATAAAACTCCCCTACTCTTTTTTTAATAAGTGTTATATGAGGTATTTTACATCTGCCTGAGCTAGCATCAACTTGGGTAGATGAAGCCTCTGTTCGATGTCTCATCCGAAGTATGACACAACTGGAGTGCAGTACCCCACCACCCCTGACTATATTACAGTGTCAGTATTGGAAAATTAATCCTACTACCTAGTGTAAGAATAGAACCCCTAGCCTTCAAGGCTACCTGTTAAACTAATAAGACTGTGGGAGATGTCCCTTCAGAATTAAACTATTCTTAATCAGTTGAAGTCTTGTCCGTATCTGAGGCTAGAGGGACAAATCAAGCTGAGGTAGAGCCTTCATGCTTACCTGATAGATGACATAACTTGTAAGTGAAAGTTCTGGCATTATACCTGTGAATGGCTACCACAAGACATCACAATTTGGTGCTGCAATAAGAATCAAAACTCCATGGTACAAGTTCACCTGCTTAGCTAGTAATTACGTAAATGTTGATATTCAAATAATACATGAATCAATACGTGTGCATAAACAAATCCATATCCGTAATACTTAAATAAATCCATATTTTTATTGCACATTCTGTTTCACAGTGATTGAAATGTCAGTCTTTGTGAAATAACCCTCAAGCATCACAAAACTATAAAACATATGCAAGCTAAAATGATGAGATATTCTGGTTTACACCAAAATTGTATAATAAGAAGGACAAAATAAATCTAGAAGTGTTATATTAACGTGTTCTTGGAAATCGTATCCATCTGCCATTTTAAGCCAGTTGGTAAACTTGTGCTTTGTTACACAAAATGTAGTCCAAGCATATTGCTTTCTTTATCTCCCACATTCATTTTTCACAGGGTGTCTTTAATAGAACCATCATCAGAAGAAACGATGCATGCACATTCTCTATAACGGGACCTTTTAAAAGCTATTGAAACGGATGGTGCACCCAAATTTAACTAACCATATCTGTAACATTTTATATGTTTCTAGTCTGTTCACAACAACTGTTTTATGGTGTTCTTATTTGATGTGTAACAAGGTTCAACAAATACAAACCATTTGATAAGTGATTAAAAGAGACAAAGGGTCTTTTCCATTTCTTGTATTTGTATGTGATGTGTGTGCAGCTATGTGTGCACATGTGTTATGTGATAGTATAAAAAAAGACACTAACATCACCGAGTCATAGCATGGCATGCTGTCTGATCTAGGAACAGACATCTTGGAGAGTGAAATTAAATGGGCCACAGAAAACCTTGCTAACACCAAGGCTGAAAGAATTGATGGATTCTAGCCCGAATTGCTTAAAATCCTGCAACATTATGCTGTTACAGCACTGCTTGGAATTTGCCAGCAAATTTGAAAAGCCTCACCATCATTAGACAAAAGGTTATTTAATATTTCAATCTCATAAAAAAGTCAGTGCTGAAAAATGTTCACATTATTAAATTGTTCTTATTTCACATCATACGACCTAGATTCCAGCAGTATATGGACCAAGAACTGCCAGATGTATATGCAGGTTTTAAAAGAGGCAGAGGAACTAGAAATCATATTACCAGCATATGCTGGACAAGGCAGAAGGCAAATTTCCAAGAGAATATTTACTTCTGCTTTGATTACTCTAAAGCCTTTGACTTTGTGGACCATAACAGACTTTGGCATGTGCTTAGAGAAATGGGAATCCTAGGTAACCTTATTTGCCTCCTGAAGATTCTGCATGCAGAATAAGAAGCAACAGCTGTAACCAAACATGAAATACCTGATTGGTTCAAGATTGGGAAATAAGACTGTATATTGCCACTCACATTATTCAAGTTTATGTGCTGAATATAAAGTGAAGTGCCTGGATTAGCTGATTCAAAAGCTGAAATCAAACTTGCTCAGAGAAATATTAACATCCTGAGGTATGCAAATGTTATTATTCTAAAGGCTGAAAGTGAGGACGAATTGAAGAGTCCATTGATAAATGTGAAAGCAGCTAGTAGAAAATCTGGTTTGTTGCTCAATATCAAAAGAACTAAAATACCATCTATCCCTAGCATTTCTGTATAAATAGATGGGGAAGAAGTGGAGGCAGTAATCGATTTTTATTTTTCTGGTCTCAAAGATCTCTGCAGATGGTGACTGGAGGCAGGAAATTAAAGTATATGTTTGGATGCAATACTGTGGCATATCTGGATAATAATTTAAAGAGCAAAGGCAACACATTGTCAGCAAAGGTATATATAGTCAAAGCTATGCTTTTTTCCAGTAGTGGCATAAGACAGCAAGTGTTGGACTGTCACTATGGCTATGAGGAAACTTTTGAGAATTCAATGGAAAGCAAGAAGATTGAATGAGTCAGTACTTAAGGAAATAAATGCAGACTGTTCACTGATAGTGAAACTAAAACTCAGGTGCTCTGGCCACAGAATGCAAGGACAGGATTCAGTAGAGATGGAACCGATGTTGGGGAAAGATTAAAGCCAAAAAAGAAGGGGGCAGTAGAGGTTAAGGCAGATAGAAAACATTACTGAATTAATAAATACAAATTTGCAAGAAATTTAAGAAAGCAGTTCTTGACAGGCTTGACATGCTAAAGTTCTTCCATGAAGAACTGGATTTCACTAAACAGCGAGGTGTGTGTGTGTGTGTGTGTGTGTGTGTGTGTGTGTGTGTGTGTGTGTGTGAATGTATGGGACTACCTGATAATATTGAAATCCCACATGATTGAAGATGAGAAGATTGCGATGAAAACAGTGAATCTTCATTTCGTTGACTTTTCATAACACTGATAATTTACCCAGGAAAAGTAACCAGTCGGCCAATATATGAGTTTGCCCTTTTCTCCACTATAGTGCGATTTTGTAGTTGGTATGCAGCCCACCCCGCACTTTTGTGGTTTTGAATTGATTTCCTGTGGATTGTTGTGCTTGTCGGTCGACTGGTTACTTTCCCTGGGTAAAGTTTTGGTGTTATGAAGAGTCAATTAACTGAAGATTTGCTGTTTTCGACTCAATGTTCTTGTCTTTGATCATGTGGGATTTCGATATTATCAGGTAGACCCGTATATACACATATAGCTCAAGTGCTATTCTCTTTTGAGTTATAAATATTAAGTTTGTAACTAGATCTTGCATGTTTTTGATATCACCTGCCCCAATCCAAGACATGTATCTCTCCTGCTTCCTTACATTGTGCTAGACAGTCAAGAGGAGAAGGTTAACACCTGCACTACACCTCAAGCAAGACATAGCCCTTCAAAACCCACACTATCAGCACCCACACATAGCAACACTAAACCCACATATGCGGAGGCCCATAACATTAACATGCCCAAGCAACAAGGACTTCCGAAGGTGAAATGCAAACAAACACCAGTCACAACCAAAGTGACACATAGCTCACAACACCAGTGTGCCACCCAACAACAGCCCCTAAGGCAAGACAACGTACCCAACACTTTAGTCATAGGTGACTCTATAGTCAGGCACACTGATGTCCCACTCACCAGGCTGAACAAGGAGAAAATTACAGTCATCTGCCTGTGAGGTACTGGGATCTACCACATAATGCATGCACTCAAGTCACTCCACAGCAAGTACAAATATGACTCTGTCATTGTCCATGTTGGAGTGAATGACTTGAGACGTACCTCACTGGACTACATGAAAAGAGACATGGAAGAACTCTTGGATCATGTGGCCCAGGCAGGTATGACCCTAGATCTGAGTAGCATCCTGCCTTCTTCCAGAATGATACCACAGTATAAGGACAAAATGATTGACTTCAACAATTGGCTAAGCGTCTGGTGTCATTCAAAGGAGATCCAGTATCTGTCTGCCTGGGACGACATGATTGACAAACCACGATGCTTTGCCAGAGATGGTCTGCACCTGTCACCCCTGGGATTCAGGTTACTGGCTAAAGCTCTTGCCACCCCTATAGTGCCTTTTTTAGCCAAGGCTCAAAGGACAAAACCTCCACCATAACAGATACAAGCATGCAAAATCTGAAGGTAATGCTACTCAATGCTAGAAGTCTAAACCTCAAAATGCACTCTCTTGAGGCACTCCTAAAAATGGAGAACATCGATATCTGTGCAGTAACTTAGACCTGGTTCAAGGCTCCAGAGAGCACCCCTGCAATACCAGGTTACAACTCTTACCACACTTTTCGGCCACTAAACCAAGACAGAAACACTAAAAGTGGAGGAGTGTCCATATTCACCAAGGATATTCACACCTCCAGGCTAGTTGCCCAACATAATGCATCTGAAATTCTCCAGGTGCAACTAACACTAGGTAAGACTGCAATACAAAATGAAGCTTGATACAGATACCCCACCATGCCCCAAGATTCTCACTACACCTTTCTAAACATACTGGAAAATATTAAGATACAGCCAAACACACTAATACTGGGTGATTTCAACTATCCTGCCATTAACTGGGAAAACTACTCAGGTACCAACACTTTTTCCCAACGGTTCTTGGAATTCATAAATTCCAACGCCCTGGATCAACTAATCCATTGTCCCACCAGGGGCTCCAGTATCCTAGACCTGGTCATTACCAACATGGGAGATAGATGCTCCACACCAGTGGTCACCCCCTCATTGGTCAGGTCTGACCATAAGCAAATCACCCTTGACATCCACATCCCACCCCCACCCCCCCAGTAAGGAAACCTCGGTAAAAAACTTCTCCAAAGCCAGCTTCATGCTACTCAAGTCAGAAGTGACAAACCTCATGACACCCATGCAGACGGGAACTGAAAATTTGACTGCTGAATCCTACACTAAGGCACTGTACGAGCACATCCACTCATGCATGAAGCGTGCCATCCCAAATAGAACCAAGACATTCTCCTCCAAAAAAAGGAAGCCAATCTGGTGGTCCCCTGCCATAAACAAACTATACAACAGAAGAAAGAAACTGTTGCAGAAAAGAGGAAAATCCCAGGATGCAAAAAACTCCCTTACCAGCCTCAGTAAGAAGCTGATATCCCTCATAAAATCCTCCAAATCTAGTTACGAAAATAAAATTGCCAAAGATTCCAAAGACAACCACAAGGCATTCTATAGCTATGTCAAGAATCTAAATGGCAATGCTCAGATCTGCTCTGAGCTGCAACAGAATGGCATTAAATATACTGATCCAAAGGATATTGCCAATATCCTAGCAGATCAATTTAGTGCCAACTTCACCCCCCCCCCTCTCACCCCCTAAAGGGCCCGTCTCAATACCAAAAGATTACAAAATTCCTGTTATTATGGCCACACAAGTAGAAACCACACTCTCCAGTGCTAAGAATACAGCATCCATGAGACCAGATGACATCCCGGGCTGTGTACTACATGAACTACAAAATGAACTGGCACCTCACCTAAGTGTCATGTTTAATCATAGCCTCAACTCAGGCTTCTTGCCCACTGAGTGGTGCACAGCTACAGTTATCCCACTCCACAAGGGGGGATCCACCTTGGATCCTGGGAACTATCGTCACATCAGTCTGACGAGCCTGATCTGCAAGGGCATGGAACCCATTATCATAGAACTTATAAACAGACATTGGCAACCTTCAAACACTGGACCCCACCCAGTTTGAGTTTGTGAAGGGCCAATCTTGTCTCTTGAACCTGATTGACTTCCTTGAATCAGTCTCCAGAGCTGTAGACAAGGGTAAGACGGCCCACACAGCCTATCTGGGCCTCACTAAGGCCTTTGACACCATCCCCCACTTTGGAATCATAGATAAATTTACTAAGCTGGGCATAAATACCTATGTCACTTGGGTTGCCAACTGGCTTACTGACAGAACCCAGACTGTAAAAGTAGCCAACTCTAAATCCAGCTCCAGACAAGTGGAGTACCTCAGGGTTCAGTCCTAGGGCCGTTCTAGTTTGGCATCTACTTCTCTGAAGTACAGGCCAACATTAAGGTACTCTGGCTAACAAAGTTTGCAGATGACTGCAAACTGGGAGCCATTATTGAATCCCCAAATTATGTGGATATTCTACAAAAGGGCCTTATAGAAACAGATGCTTGGTGCCAGAGCCATGAGCTCAAGCTTAATGCCAAGAAATGTATAGTTATCCCCTTTGAGGAAAAACATGTACCCATGAATTACCTCATAGGTGGCAGTACAGTAAACACTGAAAGTGTGATGAGAGACTTAGGGAAACAGGTGGACAGTGGTCTCACCTTCGATAACCACATCGCCACACCAGTCTGTAAATCCTTCTATGTGGTACACCTCATCACTAAGGGCTTTTCATCCAGAAAAAAGGAGGTCATTATCCCACTGTACTCATCCCTCATTAGACCCATTATAGAGTACAACGCCTGTTTGGTATGTACCTCACAAGACATCTGCAACAGCTGGAAAGGCCGCAGAAATACCTCACTAAAAGAATCACAGGCCTAAAGCAGATGCCCTATGCTGACAGTCTAAAAAAACTCCAGCTATACTCTGTCGCATATTGCCTACTTAGAGGCGATCTCTGCTTTACATACAAGGCCATGCCAAACCCTGAGCTGTTGGACATGCTCCACTTAAAGAAATCCCAATCCCTCAGAGCCACATGCTCCAGGGATCTAAATCTTGTCATCACAATGAATAAAACATGCTGGAGGGATAGGTTCCTGACCCAGAGACTCCCCATACTTTGGAATAGACTGCCCTTACATGTCAAGCAGAGCACCTCCTTGGCCTTCTTCAAAAGGAACCTTGATGATTGGATGGGAGATAGGAAATTCACCCAGGGGATCACATCAGTCACCCTGTTAGACAGGAGTCCAGGGAAGTAAATATTGTGGGAAGAAATATCCAAGGAATTGTTATGGCTATGCTTGTATAGGCCCTAGGGCCGATAGCCTAGTACCAACCTATGAACATGGAAATTACTTCATTAAAGTGCTGCAACCATACACAGTTTGTGTCAGTATCTCTCAACCTGCAGGCATTGAAAATAAGAACAAAGGATGCTGAAAAGTAGATGCATCCAGACAAAAATCTGGGCATCTAATTAGTATAAAAATCTGAATACCAAGTAGTACTCAGAAACCCATGTTTAAAAACAGAGTGACGAGAATGAGGGAAGAAATATAAGCACAGTATCAGAGATGGTGTAAAAGCTGTGGACTTTAATGAATTTATTGCAAAAGTCTACAACATAAGGCGATTTACTTTTGCTTTTGAAAAAGAGATGTAAGATGTGTCATCTTTATTTTAATTATTGGTGCCACTAGTATGTTGGTCATGTAGTGTAGTTATCTGTGTACTAGACAGCTTAAAAAATTACGTATGATGGGGGTGGGATTCATAAAATTATACGCAGGGGTAAATCAGACCTGAAAACAGGAATATTCCTCAAAAATAGGGGCAGTTGAGAGATCTGCTTAGAACTGATGTTCAAAATTGTACCGAGCTAATAATAAAACTATCACATACTTAAACCTGAAGGCATAGTCAATTTACTAGCAGATAAATCTAGCTCTAACTTCACTCCTACCTCCCCCCTTGCCCTGACCTCTTATCAGTGACCACACCTCCACCCAAAATCTCCTAGAAACAAATCCAGAATGTACTATCAAAGGCCAAGAACACTGCTTTTATTGGTAACATACAAGAATGCCTGTTGATCAGCACGAAGCATGACCTGTTAAACCTCGTACAAAGGCTTTTCAATATTAGCTTCCAAACAGGGTTGTCTCCATATGAATGGAGGACTGCAACAGTCATCTCCCTTCACAAAAGTGAGGGATCAACTTATCTGGTCAACTTTAGACCTACAAGTCTGACCAGCCTCATCTGTAAGACTATAGAAAGAAGCATTATGGAATTAATAAACACACAGGTAACCTATAAAACACTGACCTGAGACATTTCATTTTTGTCCATCGCAGATCCTGCCTACTCAACCTGGTTGACTTCTTTGAGAAGGTCACTGAAGCAATGGATAAGGGAAAAACTCTTTAACACTGGACATCTCAAAGGCATTCAACATAATCACCCATTTAGACATAGTTAATAAACTCACCCAGGTAAATGTAAATCCCTTTGCAATTTGTTCGAAAACGAGCTCATAATTAGAAAACAAAAAATTAGAATGGGCATATCTACCATCTACCATCGCCCAAAGACCTATGGTCATATCAAAGGTTGGGAGGGTGTCCTAATGGTTAAGGTATTTGCCTTACAAACACAAGGTGCAGGGTTTGAGTCTCACAAGGGATAATTGGCTAGGTTTAAAATGGCTTGCAAGGGCAGTTAGCTTAGTACTAATCTATGAACCTATGAACCTCCACCAAGAGACCTGTCTGTAGTGAAGTACTCCATGGCTCTGTCCTCAGGCCACTCCCTTTTGGCATCTCCTCAAAGGATAAGGTAAATGTATAGGCTTGTTTCTACAGTTTTCTGATAGCTGTACACTTGATGCCATAATAAACTCTCCAGAAAATGCCAAGATCTTTCAGGATGGCCTGTTGCAAACAAATAGCTGGTGACAAAACCATGGCCTAAAACTAAATGCCAAGAGTGCATAATTGCATCTTTTGGAAAGCATGATGTCATCCTTCTTTATAGCACAACTTATTAGTATGAGTATGGCATCTAAATCTAGGGAGGTGATCAATCCACTGTAGACTGCACTCATTAGGCCAAGAAATGCATATAATGCCCCAGTCAGCATGTATGTCTCCCAGCACCTGACTCAACTAGAGTGGCCACAATGTTGTCTCACTAAGAAAATCAAGAGACTAAATCACAAAAGCTACTCTGACCACCTCAAAGCCCTGTCCATCTTCTCAGTGTTCTACTGGCTGCTAAAGGGAGAGCTCTGCCTTACATATACAGAACTTCTGCTGACCCCATCTGTGCAGATCTTTTGCACATCTGTAAGTCCAATAGTGAACTTAATCTCTATTGCAGCTTAAATAGAACATTCTGGAAGGATAGATATGACTCACACAGAATACCATTTCTTTGGAACCACCTTCCTCTCCATGTGAAGTTAAGTATGTCTCTTTATTCAAGCCCAACCTTGATGCATGGATGGCAACCAGTAAGTTCACCCCTGGATTGGCACCCTTGTCCCTTATGGATAAGGTCAACATGTAAATACCTGCTCCACAATTATGGTTATTCATGCTTACGATAACAAAGGGTTCTCACACAGTAGTAAAGGGTTATCTCACCTACAGTTATGCAAGAAATCAGCATAATATAGGGACCTTGGGACTAAATACTAAGGCCAGAAACTCATTGAGAATACATGGGTTAGGCTGCTAAAGATTTTCACAGATCAATAGCCTAGTAAGTAGCTATGAATCTATACATTTGGAAAATGAAAAAGAAAAGCCCCAAAACTTTGAATCAGTGCTATTATGTAAATTGAAACTGGTTGTGATTTTCAACATAGAAAATAATTAGGAAGTTACAAATCAGGGTATAGAGAGTGAGGAGCTTAAATTCAGCTACTTAATTGTAAAAGTGTAGCGCAACCACTGGGATCAGCTGCTATTATTAGAATGTATACATGGCTCATATTAAGCTGTTCACCCCAAAGGTATTAAAACAACTAGAAGAGAAGGTCAAGACAAACAGATACAGTGAAAAAAAAATCTGTCTTTCTATTTCAAAATAGTTGAGGAACTACACTGCCGTTATGGTAATTCTACCACAGATAAGCCAGGCTGCTGTAGTACCCCCCCCCCCCAAAAAAAAGGCAAACTGAAAATAATCAGCAAGCATGGAAACGTAAATACTAGCAATCCCAGCACCAGCAGAAAGGACCCTTTATACAGCAAGTTCCCATACAGGTCAAGCAGAGCACCTCACTGGGCCTCTTCAAGAGAAATATTGAGTGGATGGGAAATAGAAAATTCACCCCGGTGTTCACTCCAGTGTCTCTACTCAACAGAGGCACTGGGAACTAAGGTCGGGTGGCATGATGCCAGGGTAATCCTATGGGCTAGGCTTGTAAAGGCTCCAGGGCCGTTAGCCTAGTACACACTTATGAACCTAAGATTGGGATACCCGTGTTAGTCATGGCCCCATGGCAGAATAAGAAAAGGGGTTCTATTTAATATTTTTACTAGTACTAAAAATTAGCTTGGCTACCTATATTAGATTCTACAGACTAACAATATTGTCACCCCCCCATCAAAAAAAAAAAAAGGTTCAAATTGTTAATACTGCAGATTGTTTCATCTCCTGATGCAGAACACTTCACATAGTTACAATGGACATTACAAATGCTTACAAATATTGCACCCATTCACAAGACTCATCAACAATATCTCTAGTAGGAATCCAAAGGTGTAAACCAAACTAACACAAACCAAGAAAAAACAAAGTCCAGTCTCTGAGGTCAGTAAAGGAAAAACTGCTTTAGCGTACCACACTTTATTGAATGCTTTTGTCTAAAAGACTTCATCAGAATACATAAATTTCATCCTATTCATTCCTTAAATACAAACATTAATCAACACCCTAGACCAATTAAGCAATACAATACTTAAAGTAGTAATTACCTATTAGTAAAAAGCCAATAAGCACTAAAAAAATCTCAATAAAATCAAAATCGAACAAGAATTCAAATATACTTCTTTATTTAAACTCAAGTTTCCTATATCTTAAAAAACATTTAACCAGGCTTTTTGTTGGCACCGAGTTTTACTTGCCACAGAGTTTCCCTCTGTTCCAAGTAATTTTTAAAATCCCCACCCCTCAGCTCAACATTCCCAACTTCTAAAATAGAAAATAATTTTTTTTTTGTATTTGTCACATTCTGAAATGTGTTTAAACAAAGCATTCCTAGAATCTTTTACCTTAATACTATATACATGTTCTCTTATACGTTCTCTAAGGGTATGTGTGGTCATGTCTATATAAAATGCCAGACACCCACTACAAAAACTAATGTAAACTACCCCCTTGGTCTTACAATTGACATATCCATGAACCTCAAAAGTTTGTTTAATAAGATCCAGCGATATGTAGGGTCATTCAGAAATATATCTACAAAAGTTACATTGCCCACAATGCATCCTTCATTTGTGTGAGTATCGGACAAAGGTAGAACAAACAGTACAATCTCTTTCAAAGAGTTTCTTGATACTAAAAGTATTCCTATAAACAAAATCTGGTTTAACACCTATTGCCTTAACCAACTCCACATTACCTTCCAAAATGTTCCAATTATTTTGTATAATATTCCTATTGCCCCAACTATCCACTGTCATATCCAAGGTACAAACAGTAACATAATTACCCTTCCCTTGTTTCTTGTTGGAAATAACAACCAAAGGAACCCTTAACAGAGGGGTGTACATACTCTCCCTCTTACCCCAAATTTCTTGACATAAATTTTCCAAGTACTCCCTGTTGTATCCCCTATTGTAAAACATATCAGTAATTAACTCCAACTTATCCAACAGCTCTGAATACTCAGTAGTCATCTGACAGGCTATAATGTACTGCCCTTTAGGTATATTTTTTCTTTGTATGAGCTGAATGGTTGCTCTTATGATGTAAATACCCATTTGTGAAGGTACTTTTATGATATATTCGACTATGTAACATCTTCTCATTCTCGTCCCATCTCAGGGATACATCTAAAAAATCAATGTTACAACCACTACCCCCGAAGACAAACTTTAAGAAACCAGATAGATTATAAGTTTCAACCAGAAGGTTAATAACGGTTACTTCTGTACCTTCAATAATGAGAAGCAGATTGTCTACAAACCTGAAATAAAAACTATCTTTGTTACCATGCCATAACTATGTTTGCATAAGCCGGGGCTGCTGATGACCCCATGGCAACTCCCTTTTTTTGTTTATAGTAAACCCCATTAAACAAGAAAAAAATATTTGACACTATTTCTATAAGATTGCATATTAAAATAACCATTCCTGAATTCATGTCTAAATAACCAGGGAGAAATTCTCTAATGGCTTCCACCCCTTGAATATTAGGAATACTAGTGAATAGGGATATCACATCAATGGTAAACACAATGTGCTTTGTTACATCAAACTGGAACACCTGAAAAAAATCTCTGAATTTACTTAAAAAGTCCCATGAATCTTTTAAATATGAGGTTAACATTTGTACCAAGGGATTTAAAAAAGCATCTATCACCAAGGCCATTCCCTCGGATATGGAATGCGGAGACGAAACAATCGGTCTAAATGGAGGATTTACCAGGTCCTTGTGGACCTTAGGTATCCCAAATAGGATCCCACCTTTGGCTTTTCAACAACACAAAATTTATACATTTTCAAATCCATTTCATCATTCATAAGTGCATCATACAAGAAGGAATATATATGCTGATAGGAAATGTCATGTAAATAGACTTTCTTATATTCCTCTGTATTACTTATTAACTTTAAGCTGCTCTCATTATATTGTTCTGTGTTCATAATTACAATATTGCCACCCTTGTCACTCTTCATAAACCTAAGATGTGATCTTTTCTTTAGTTCACGTAGAGCTTTATGCTCATCAGGTGTTAGATTGTCTACCCATCTCCTTCTTTTATTATTTAAATATTCAGACAATTTCTGCAAACAAATTTCTACAAACACCCCTATAGTATGATTTAATACTGGGGTGAAGGAAGATGGCTTAATATACACATCATTGGTATTTCTAACATGTTTCAACAAATATTGAAGATTCAAATTACGTGTATATTTTTTTACATCAATAACCGTTCTGGTGAATTCTGCCCATATTTCAAAATATGCAATTCATTTTCTGTTAAATTAACATCAGATAAATTTAAAATATCAAAAGTGTCCGTTGGATACCTCCTTGTTCATCTGTTGACGAGTTGGAAGTTGTCCGACCCCTGTTTCTCATAGTCCTGGATTTCGCATTCTTTCTGTCATTTTTTATTAAAAAAGACTTGGGTCTAGCTCCATTCACCGTTTGTTCATGTTGGTTATTATTATTGACGTCTTCGGTCATTATAGAAGACACTTCCTGTATTTCATTAGAAACTGGCTGCCGACTAACCTCAGTCATAAAAAACTTTGCCAGGGGAGCAGAGGCTCTTGATTGGCTGTCACTTCTAAAGGAGGATTTCATTTTACTAAAGGTAGTCCGAGGTTGATTATACTTCCCTTTGGTTACTACTTCCTTGGTTTTCTTGTGATTATGCTGTTGTACAGTATCAAAGTTTTCATAGGCAGTGTTATTTTCATAAGCAGAGACATCATGTAACAATTTGTTGCATTTGCAAACAATTATTTTATTCCCATGTTGTTCTACCTCCCTAAAAAGTTGTTCATAAGCGTCATCATGATTGAAAAAAGTCTGCCAGTAAAGTATTCACCTCACCATCCACCTTTAAAATTTTCTCCTTCAACTCCAACATTCTTTTTTGATTACAATAATACAAAAGACCAGGAGTACAAGGCGACAGAACAATATCCTCATAGACTGATCTCCGTACTGAACCAAAACGCACAGCAACCAGTATACACTTCACCAGACATTATTGTTTTCGTATTTTTATGCAGGAGTTTTCACATTTGGGTAGCGGTTTTTGACTTACTTCTTATTCTTTTTTGATTATTCTCTATAAGAAGTTTAAGTAATTGTAATCCAGCATTGTTAAAAAAAGCAGTCAACGTACCAAAAAGAGTCATTGACAGTCTCTCCTTTGGGACATTTAAAAAATATCAGTCCTTTGGGAACAATTTGCAATTCTATACATCTTTCGAAATAACGATTCTCCAAGTCAAGAGACCTGTATTTCTTTAACAGTTTGCCCAAAATCTTACACTTGTCATGATAGTCCTCTGTTTTAGCCCTGGTGACCCTATAATCTAATCTAATATCTCAAGTAGCATGCATATGTGCAGTTAGAAAAATGTCCTTTTACAACTTACTCTTGTCATTTGGTTGTGTATACTGCATAGTGTATACAAAATGCCTGTATCTAGTATTTGGTCACATCAAATTGATGGTTGTTCACATTTTACCTCATCTGACTGTATTAAATGTAGCTATACACAAGCTTAAACTCAGCATTTCTGCAAACTCTGCTGTGGTTTTTCAATCTGATATCCCTTGTCCACCAGAAATCAGATATATTCCCATTCCAGAACAGGAGATCTCTAGACACCATGTCATATCTGGATATTTGTTTAAAGAATGTACATTTTCCAAATGGTTGAATAATGAGGTACACATGATGACCTGTTTGCTTGCTTTGCAAACCTTTACTGAAGATTGACATCATCCCGTATTACATGACTCACTGTCTTTTAAGTTGAAGTTTGTTAAAGGAATATTAGCCTGTTTGCATGCTGCTGTGTGACATTTCTCTTTATTTAAAAAATTATGTGTGGTCCTGCAGTTACTGCAGAGGGTTAAGGCTCTGAGCTGTTAATGAGCTGCTTCCTGTAGCCAAAGGTACAAAGTGTGATTGCTTCTACCTTCATTTGCATACTGTGTAGCTCTGAGCAAGTCACTTAACCATTGTTCCCAGGTTGCTCTTGAAAGGTAACGACTGTGTCCAGTGTATGCATCTGGTTAACAAATGTATAACATAAAAATACCTTATATGGTACATTTGATGTATAAAGTGTATATGTATATATTTATATATATTTTTAGATTGCCATATGGTCTAAGGTTTATAAATTTCCAGCCATGTAGTATATTGTCTTGAATAAAATCACAGGCTTAATAATCTAATTCAATAAGAGGTACCACATCATTAATTTTATTTAAAGTACATAAGGGTTATGTTGTTATAACAGCTACTAACTAGGGCAGGACCAGCTTGAATGTCACACTGATGGGGGAAAGGATGTGAATTTAACATGTATACCAACAGCACTTTGTTTCACAGCACAATAAACCACTCCCTTGCCTAACTGAAAGTATGTATGTATATATATATATATATATATATATATATATATATATATATATATATATATACATACATAGTTAGAAAGCTTGTAAGGAAACTATTACTCTGTTATTTTTGTTTTACTTGGGTCGCTTGTCTATGTACTTAATAAGTGATTTTCAACTGGAAACGGACTGCCTACCATACTTGGATTACTTTCGAATACTTAGTAATTCTGCACAATATTTCAGATTATATATTTTATATTTTTTTTACTTAGGATAGGTTTAAGTTCGCTACTTCTGCTACCATTATCTTATCTGATTAATATGCAGTGATTAACCAGATATATATGGATTGAAAATCTTCCATGCAGAGAAGTTTCTTGCACTGTTTTGTTTTTGGACCCACTATACTTGTTTAGTGGGTTGTTTGAGACTTTGGGAATACCACGGTGATTACTTGTTTTAGTATTTACATTTAGTTACAGAGGTTCAAACACTACAGAGTAACAATAGTTGTTTGAGTCATGTGACACTCATGACAAAAAGTGGAAAGCACAGACACCATGCATATATTTAACTAGGTATAATAGCCCTGTTATCTCAGTGCTTTCTTTTTATTATTTCACCATATCTGGAATATTTACAGAGAACTGTAGCTAGATCATGTGGCATCCCCTGCTAAGCCCCTATTTAGTACCCTCTCCTGAATGGTGTGCATAGGCAAAGAGCTTTTATGCAACTACATGATAGCTCTTTTCTCTACCTTTCATTAACTGGAGCAGAGAGCTACCATTCTTAAAGCACACACGCACACTGACAAAGACATAATTGGCACTGTGTAATAGTTGTCACTTACTCCTTGACTTGAAAATCTGCTAACATTTGTGGAAATATTTGTTTTCCGATATTGTTTACAGACTTGCTGATCGGCAACTCTTACAAGCTACTGATGGCACCGTTTTATAGCCAAAGACTGTCTTTTAAAAAAACTATAATTGCAATTGCAGCTGTTTAAATGATTACAGGGACTGATCAGTCTCTCTAACAGCTTTCAGTGAAGGCATTTGCCATTGTTGTTCCACCCTTGTTTTAATGATTTGCATTCACTCAGTAGCTGCTCTGACACATCACTAATTTTGACTCTTCCACAAAGACTAGCAGTGGACATAGTCACACATTTTGTCTCTTCTGCTTGGATTAGTATATCCATCCATCCACCCACAACCCTTTTTTCCCATTTTTGCCCATGGGATTGAGGTGTCACTTCAACAGTGACAGTCATCTAGAACTAAAGTTCACACCACTGAGTGGCTAGCCTCTTCTAAAAATATCTATTTTATATTGCACTCTCAAGTCATATTTCTGTAAGAATAGAAACACCCTCTGTAAATGTGATGGAGCTTTTCACAAGGATTTCCTTGAAGTGTTTCATGATGAAATTCCACTGTTATGCTCTTGTTGTAAATAAGTCATGAAAATTTCTGATTACCAACAACTATAGCATGCATCTCTCCCTTTATTTATATATGTGGGTATCTTGTTTTTGCATATTTAGTGTTCTGGACAAGCAAGCTCTTTTGTAATAGCAGTGTACCTGTACCTAACTGACTAGCATCTATTTCCGAGTTATAGGTAGTGTCACATCAAGAGGTGCTGCTGGAGTAACCATATTTTAGGACAACTTGTTCTTCTGACCAAACCCATGCCTCAGCGTGCTCTGAGAGCTTCTGTAGAAAAACTTTTCCATTTTGCAAGTGGGAGATGGCCAGATACTGTATAATGTATAAAAAATGTATAACTGGTGAATAGTTAACAAACATCTCTATGGATAATGGTAGTACTGATGTTATCCATGTCTATTTAGTAGACACTTTGCAATTAAAACATGACGTATATATTTCTGAAAATTCACACAAATGTAGCACTTCATTCTGTTAAGCTTCAAACCATGAAACCTCAGCAGGTTCAGCAACTTTTAGATGCAGACCATATTTGTGGTAGCATTTCGGACTAGAATCTGTTAATGTTGATTTCTCCATCTAACCCGTCTCCTAATATATATATATATATATATATATATATATATATATATATATATATATATATATATATATATAACTCTGTAACTGCCATAGCAACCTGAAAGTATAATGAAAGTACATAGCTTGTAACTTGATTCTATTAAGATGACCTTCTGAAGCAAGCCCTTGGTCTATATCAAGTCTTGAAAAGGCTCTAGAATATAATAGCTACTACCGCCTATGTAGTCTGATGTAGGTAATGCTCTCTCTTTATCCACCTATCCAAGTCTTGGGAATCAGTACATATCCTGATTTTGTCCTGCTACACAGCAGTTTTGCTCTTGGCCTACTTTTTTGATTCTGTATATTTGACTAGAGTAACTATTTTTCCATACATTTCAGATCTTTTTCAGTATTGGATCTTAGTGCAAATGAGGCTCTTCTTAAGGCACAAATTAAAAGTACTGCCACAGGAAAGATCTTTATATAATATTCTCACTGCTAACACACTAAGTCTTCAAATGGATTGTCAGACTTCAAAATATCATCAATATTGTGCACAATATATCTGTCTTTTTAACTGCACTTATGTCTTTGCTGTATTGCACTAATCACTGACACTTTATTACATTTTCTTGTCATTTTAATCATTAAAGATAAGATTCTCTGTCTTAAATCCAGCATAGTACTTGTTCATATATTGTGCTAGTACAAGAAATGCTGAAACACATGGATGCTTTTGAGATGGAGTCCTCTCCAAAATTGTCTGTGTATCTGTCTCCAGCAGTAGCGAACTGTCTAGTGTGACTGTTTTAGTCCTTTCAAAATAAATAAATAAGTAATTTGCATGTGAAGTACATGGATTTTCTTTACCATGTTATATGTTAAAGCATCTTTGCTTAAAATGTTTTGTTGCTTTAACTGAGCTTATGAGAACACTACCTGGTATAGCAGGATGTATTTCCTGAATTTGTATTCCCAGTCTGACCAGACTTGATAAAAAAAAAAAACAGAATATGATGCAACATATAGACTTGTACATTCAGAACATTCAAAGTAGAATCCGCTGTTACCTTTCACTCTGAAACAGTATCTAGCTTAATGCAACTTAATGCAACTGCTTTGTTTTGAATCTGTCTACCCCTGCTGATGACATGAGCACTTGTCACCATAATTTCTGCCTATGTTCCTCTGTCCATGTATACATGCTCCTCCACATGTGATGAAGCCACTATTATGTTCATAGGTTCATACTAGGCTATCTGCCCTAGGGCATTTATAAGCCTAGCCAGAGTGTGTTTGGCTTTCGCCACCCATTTTAAATTAATTTTGCTATGCCCTTTTTCGAGGTTAGTATACTGTGCCTCTGTCTAACAGTGACACAGAAGTGATACCCAGGGTAAACCTACGATCTCCCATCCACTCATCAAGATTCCTCTTGAAGAGAGTCAATGAGGGACTCTGCCTAACCTGTACTGGGATTTTATTCCAGAGTGAAGGGAGCCTCTGGGTTATGAATCTGTCCCTCCAGCATATCCTATTTACTTCAGTGCTGAGGTTCAAGTCTCTCGAGCACGTAGCTCGATGGGATTTGGATTTTCTGAGGTGCAGCATGACCATTAATTCCGGGTTGGACATGGCTTTATGCGTCAGGCACAGATCGCCTCTGAGCAGGCGGTATGCCACTGTGTAGAGCTGGAGTTTCTTTAATCGGGTAGCATATGGCATCTGTTTGAGCCCTTTGATCCTCTTGGTGAGGTACTTTTGGGGTCTTTCCAGTTGCTGCAGGTGTCTGGTAAGGTACATCCCAAAAGGGGCATTGTACTCAATTATGGGCCTGATGAGGGATGAGTAAAGAGGCACGATGACCTCCCCTGATCTAGATGTGAATCCCTTCATGATTAGGTGGGCTATTTAAAATGTTCTTCTAACCACTTTGGCCACGTGGTTGTCATATGAGAGATTGATATCAACTTGGGTCCCCAGGTCCCTAATTACTTTTTCTGTACTTAATGGATTATCACCTATGTGGTAATTTGTGGGCACTTTGTTTTTGCCAAAGGGGATGACTATACACTTTTTGGCGTTTAGCTTGAGGCCATGGCTCTGGCACCAGTTGTCTGTTTCTATGAGGCCCTTTTGGAGGATGCTTGTGTCAGCTGGAGAGTCGATTATGGCACCCAGTTTGCAGTCATCTCCGAACTTGGTCAGCCACAGTCCTTCCGTGTTGGCCTGTACCTCCGAGAAATATATAGCGAACAAGAGAGGTCCCAGGACTGAGCCTTGTGGGACGCCACTTATAACTGGTTTGGAGTCTGACATGGCTCCAGCATTTCTAACCATGTGGGTACTGTCCTTGAGCCAGTTTGCAACCCATCTAGTGACATAGGGGTTTATATTTAAGCTGGTGAGCTTATCTATAATGCCTGAGTGGGGTATTGTATCGAAGGCTTTTGCGATGTCCAGGTAGGCTGTGTGGACCACCTTCCCCTCGTCAATGGCCTTGGTGACTGTTTCAAAGAAATCGACCAGGTTTAAGAGGCAGGATCTGCCCTCAACAAAGCCGAACTGGGTAGGATCCAGTGTCTGTAGGTCCCCAATATCTTTATTTATGAGGTCCATGATGGTCCTTTCCATAGCTTTGCAGACCAAGCTAGTCAGGCTTATGGGGCGATAGTTTCCAGGATCCGTTGAGGCACCACCTTTGTGGAGAGGGACTGCTGTTGCTGTACGCCACTCTTTGGGTACATATCCTGTAGTAAGGCTGAGATTGAACAGTAGTTTTATGTTTGGGTTTAGCTCTTCTTGGAGTTCATGTAGGAGCAGCCGGGACACCGTCTGGTCCCATTGATGCTGTGTTTTTTTGCTTTGGAGAGGGCGGCTCTTACCTGAGCATCTGAGATGTCAGGGGGGCAGCACTCTGCTGGGATAGATATTTGCCCTTTTGGTCAGGAGGGGGGGGGGGAGTTTGTGCTGAACCTGTCAGCTAGGATGTTGGCAATGTCTGTGGGTTTGGTGTATTTTTTGTCATTTTGGACTAATTCTGAGCATATCTGGGAATTCCCACCCAGGTTCCTAACATAACTAAAGAAAGCCTTGTGATTATCCTTAGTGTCCTGTGCAATTTTTCTCTCAAAGCTGGCCTTAGACGATTTTATGAGTGCCCATAGTTTTTTGCTAATACTGATCAGATGCCTTCCCTTTTTGGGATTTTGCTCTATCATGTAGTAGCTTCCTCCTTCTATTGTATAGTTTGTTTATGGCTGGGGTCCACCAGACAGGACGTCTGCCTTTGGAGGATTGGGTCTTGGTTTTATTTGGGATTGCAAGATCCATGCATTCCTGAAGGTGTTCATAGAATGCGTTTATAAAGGATTCTGCAGTCTGGGCTGTATTTTCCACAGGCCCGGGGGCTTTGAAGGATTCCACCTCGGTTTTGAGGAGTGTGAAATTTGCTTTAGAGAAGTTTTTTACTGTGGTTTTCTGGACAGGCATTGGGGTCGGGATGTGAATATCCAGTGAGATTAGTTTATGGTCTGATCTTACCAGTGAGGGATACATTTCTGGTCTGGAGCATAGAGTCCCCATGTTGGTGATGATCAGGTCCAGTATGTTTTCCCCTCTTGTGGAAGTGGTAACAAGCTGTTCCAAAGCATTTGAGTTTATAAATTCTAGGAACCTTTGGGCTAGGGTGTTGGAGCTAGAGTAATGCTTCCAGTCTATGTTTGGGTAGTTGACGTCGCCCAATATAATGGTATTTGGAGAGAACTTCATATTTTCCAGTGTTCTCAGGAAGGCCGAGTGGGCTTTCTGGGTTTGGGAGGGTGGTCTGTAGCAGGCTATAAACTGGAAGGCAGTTTTACCCACTGTTAGTTGCACATGGATAGTCTCTGATGCTTCGTGCTGTGCCACCAACCTGGAGGTGTGGGTATCTTTGACGAATATTGATACTCCCCCTCCTTTTGTGGTTCGGTCCAAGTTTTGGGGCCGAAAAGCATGGTATGAGGTATAACCTGGTAGTGCTGGGGTGCTCTCGGGAGCCTTGAACCAGGTTTCTGTTACTGTACAGATATCGATGTTCTCCATGCTAAGGAGAGTTTTGAGTGTGTGCATCTTGAGGTTTAGACTTCTGGCGTTGAGTAGCATTACTCTTAGTTTCTTATCCCTTGTGATACTTATGGAGGTGGGTTTGTCTTTTGAGCCTTGCCTAAAAAGGCACTATGGGGGTAGCAAGAGCCTTTGCCAATATCCGAAAGCCCAGGGGTGACAGGTGCAAGCCGTCCCTAGCGAAGCATCATGGCTTGTCGAGCATGTCATGCCAGGCTGACAGGCATTGGATCCCCTTTGAATGTCACCAATGTTGAAATTGATCATCTTGTCTTCATATTGTGGCATCATTCTTGGTGAGGGTAAGATGCTACTCAAGGTCAGGGTCATACCGGCCTGGGCTACATGCTCAGAGAGCTCCTCTATGTATTTTTTCATGTAGTCCAGGGAGGTACGTCTCAGGTCATTCACACTAGCATGGACAATGACTGAGTCATATTTGTACTTGCCTTGGAGTGACCTGAGTGCTTGTGTTATGTGGCGGATCCATGTTCTCTGTAAACCTCCACTCTCCAGCCAAGGTAGCACCACTGGACCAGTGGCTCAAGAAAACCACCATCACTCCACAAAGACTGGGCAGTGCCCATGCTCCCTGCCAGTGCTGTCAAGCACCTGAGCCTCTAGTCAAACTCAGGTTTCCTATCCTTCAGTCAGGGCTTTAGCCCTCATTGACATTCATACAAACTAGACTGGCCTTTTTTCCTGCAGAAATGTTAGTGTTTGCTACAAGTACTTGCATGCTAGTAGCTCAGGACACACTTGCTCAAAATGGCAAGTTCCCTAACTCTCACTAACCAGATCCTAGTCAGTTTCCTAATGCTCCCACCACTTGCCTAGTTAAAAAAAAAGGAGAAAGCATCAAAGTCTTCTAGTCCCTAGGTAATTTATGCTGTAATGCTGAAGAGTAAAACAAATGTATAGCTTTATTATGGAAACCTTAAGCTGTTATCCTGAGCAAAGGTTTACTTCCCTTAAAAGCAAATGAACTTCACATTCAGAAAGCAAGATGAACTGCATACTTTTTATGTTATCTGTTCTCACTACTGAAGGGGATAGCATTTTCCGTCTCTGACACTTCTTAAAAAATCTTTTATATATTTCATCTCTGCCTCTGACAATCAGAGAATTTAATTTTTTTTGTAACCTAAAACTGTGCAAAAATTTATGTTTAAAAATGCTTCTCAGTATTCACTGAATTCAGACATTGTAATTTTTAAAGGGTTCTTCATTTTCACCTCTTTATTGAACCATGCAGCTCATTTCTACTCATTAAATCTGTGTTTATGCACAAGAGCAGCTAAGTCTTTCTTTCATAATATATCCATCTAGAAATCTTTTTTAACATCCACATCATAAACTGATAAAAATAGACAACACCCTGTGTCTAACTTAACATACTCTGTTGTCTTATCTGAATTCTAGAAAAACCTAGGGAAAAAAATTTGATCAGTTCCTGTGTGACTCTTTAAACCAGCACTTTAGCAACATGTAAACAATCATTGAACGTGTGCGGTAAATCTTCACGGTTCAAAACAGGAACTTAGTTAAAGAGATGTACTGCACATCCACATGGTTAGGGTTAATAACCTCTTCGGGCTGTCCTGTGTGTGTTACTTGTTCTAAAATTAGAATCTGTGTAAATCCGCTTATAGGTTCATAGGTTCATAGGTTCATACTAGGCTATCTGCCCTAGGGCATTTATAAGCCTAGCCAGAGTGTGTTTGGCTTTCGCCACCCATTTTAAATTAATTTTGCTATGCCTTTTTTTGAGGTTAGTATACTGTGCCTCTGTCTAACAGTGACACAGAAGTGATAGCCGGGGTAAACCTATGATCTCCCATCCACTCATCAAGATTCCTCTTGAAGAGAGTCAATGTGGGACTCTGCCTAACCTGGTCTGGGATTTTATTCCAGAGTGAAGGGAGCCTCTGGGTTATGAATCTGTCCCTCCAGCATGTCCTATTTATTTCAGTGCTGAGGTTCAAGTCTCTCGAGCACGTAGCTCGATGGGATTTGGATTTTCTGAGGTGCAGCATGTCCATTAATTCCGGGTTGGACATGGCTTTATATGTCAGGCACAGATCGCCTCTGAACAGGCGGTATGCCACTGAGTAGAGCTAGAGTTTCTTTAACCGGGCAGCATACGGCATCTGTTTGAGCCCTTTGATCCTCTTGGTGAGGTACTTTTGGGGTCTTTCCAGTTGCTGCAGGTGTCTGGTAAGGTACATCCCAAAAGGGGCATTGTACTCAATTATGGGCCTGATGAGGAATGAGTAAAGAGGTACGATGACCTCCCCTGATCTAGATGTGAATCCCTTCATGATTAGGTGGGCTATATAAAATGTTTTTCTAACCACTTTGGCCACGTGGTTCTCAAATGAGAGATTGCTATCAACTTGGGTCTTCAGGTCCCTAATGACTTCTTCTCTACTTAATGGATTACCACCTATGTGGTAATTTGTGGGCACTTTGTTTTTGCCAAAGGGGATGACTATACACTTTTTGGCGTTTAGCTTGAGGCCATGGCTCTGGCACCAGTTGTCTGTTTCTATGAGGCCCTTTTGGAGGATGCTTGTGTCGGCTGGAGAGTTGATTATGGCGCCCAGTTTGCAGTCATCTGCGAACTTGGTCAGCCACAGTCCTTCCGTGTTGGCCTGTACTGCCGAGAAATATATACCGAACAAGAGAGGTCCCAGGACTGAGCCTTGTGGGATGCCACTTGTAACTGGTTTGGAGTCTGACATGGCTCCAGCAATTCTAACCATGTGGGTTCTGTCCTTGAGCCAGTTTGCAACCCATCTAGTGACATAGGGGTTTATATTTAAGCTGGTGAGCTTATCTATAATGCCCGAGTGGGGTATTGTATCGAAGGCTTTTGAGGTCCAGGTAGGCTGTGTGGACCACCTTCCCTTGTCAATGGCCTTGGTGACTGTTTCAAAGAAATCAACCAGGTTTAAGAGGCAGGATCTGCCCTTAACAAAGCCAAACTGGGTAGGATCCAGTGTCTGTAGGTCCCCAATATCTTTATTTATGAGGTTCATGATGATCCTTTCCATAGCTTTGCAGACCAAGTTAGTCAGGCTTATGGGGCGATAGTTTCCAGGATCCATTGAGGCACCACCTTTGTGGAGAGGGACCACTGTTGCTGTACGCCACTCTTTGGGTACATATCCTGTAGTAAGGCTAAGATTGAACAGTAGTTTTATGTTTGGGTTTAGCTCTTCTTGGAGCTCATGTAGGTCGCAGCCCGGGACACCATCTGGTCCCATTGATGCTGTGTTTTTTGCTTTGGAGAGGGCGGCTCTTACCTGAGCATCTGAGATGTCAGGGTGGCAGCACTCTGTTGGATAGATATTTGCCCTTTTGGTGGGGAGAGGGGGCAGAAGTTTGCACTGAACCTGTCAGCTAGGATGTTGGCAATGTCTGTGGGCTCGGTGTATTTTTTGTCATTTTGGACTAATTCTGAGCATATCTGGGAATTCCCACCCAGGTTCCTAACATAACTAAAGAAAGCCTTGTGATTATCCTTAGTGTCCTGTGCAATTTTTCTCTCGAAGCTGGCCTTAGACGATTTTATGAGTGCCCGTAGTTTTTTGCTAATACTGATCAGAGATGCCTTCCCTTTTTGGGATTTTGCTCTATCATGTAGTAGCTTCCTCCTTCTATTGTATAGTTTGTTTATGGCTGGGGTCCACCAGACAGGACGTCTGCCTTTGGAGGATTGGGTCTTGGTTTTATTTGGGATTGCATGATCCATGCATTCCTGAAGGTGTTCATAGAATGCATTTATAAAGGATTCTGCGGTCTGGGCCGTATTTTCCACAGGCCCGGGGGTTTGAAGGATTTCGCCTTGGTTTTGAGGCGTGTGAAATTTGCTTTAGAGAAGTTTTTCACTGTGGTTTTCTGGGCAGGGGGTGGGGTCGGGATGTGAATATCCAGTGAGATTAGTTTATGGTCTGATCTTACCAGTGAGGGATACACTTCTGGTCTGGAGCATAGTGTCCCCATGTTGGTGATGATCAGGTCCAGTATGTTTTCCCCTCTTGTGGGAGTGGTAACAAGTTGTTCCATAGCATTTGAGTTTATAAATTCTAGGAACCTTTGGTCTAGGGTGTTTGAGCTAGAGTAATGCTCCCAGTCTATGTTTGGGTAGTTGAAGTCGCCCAATATAATGGTGTTTGGATTGTTTCTTTATAATTAAAATCACATGTCACAAGCCATTTATCCTGATATTATAATCAGCCTTTATTAGTCTTTAAATATTCATGTACTAACTGTAAAATATTGAGAATACCATAATTAAAATAAGCACATTTTTGTGGTCAGTAGATTATACAAGTTGTATATTTTCCATTTCCTACTTATCTATCAACTAGCCAGTAGCATCCATCCATCTACCCACAACCTCTTTTCCCTTTTTTGCACATGGGGTTAGGCTATCACTTCAGTAATAACAATCATCTAGAGCCAAAGTTCATACCACCAGGTGGCTAGCCAGTAGCATAAAACCATAACAAATATTCAAACTCAACCCAAGGCAAAACGACACACTTTTTTTTAGTCTAACAAGTATTTATTCACTTTTTAATCTACATTTAGTAGGTGTTGTGATATGAAATGTGTAATGTTATGTAATTTATTGATTTAATGTATTGTTATAATGACTGATCGTAGAGTGTGGATATATGTTGTATGACAGGTGGTTTAAAGCGTTTGTTTCCCTTTAAAAGTGTATTATTGTTGCTTTCATCGTTTTATTGTTTAATTGAGTGATTAACTGTTTTAGTATTTAAAGCCTTTGGGTAAGGTGGTTTATTCATCTGAAGAAGTTTGTACATTGTGTCAAATGAAAAGCGCTTCATTGTATTAAAGGATTTGACATTTTTATTCGTGTGTCGTTTGCTTGCTACAGTTCCTTCTTTTTGCGTTTATCAATATAAAATATTCAAGTAGTCATCTTAGAAATTAAATACTAATAAAAGTTAGATAAACTGGGAAGTGGCAAATAGAGTACTATAAATAGTTTTATTTTGAGATGAGCTTCCAGAGGACTTCTTCTTTAGGTCAGTAGCATAACACTGTTTACAGTTTCATTTCCCTAAGATAATGATTTAGAAAGTTTGTTCTGTGCTAAATATTTTCACTGAATAGCTTTAACCATCTATACCTTGAAGAAAGTACCCATCAGTAAAGTTCATGCTATTCTATTTAAAATGTGGCAGAAGACAAATTAAGAATTAAACATTTTAAGACTAATCCTTGTATACACATTTTTGCCAGGTCTTGTATAGACATATAAATTAAAGTTTTAGCAGTTAGATTACACAAAGTTATGAATGCAGTCTTAGTTTACTATAGCAGTGTACTCAGATTAATAGATACCTACCAGCTGCTTTGGTATAGAGTGAGAGAGCTTAGCCTATTAACCACGAAACACAGATTTGGTAAGTGACTTGGGCCCCTGCTGGACCTAGCTGGGGAAAGAAATTAGTAAAGGGTTTCAGTCCATTTAGCTTCTTCTGGGGGGGGGGGGGGTTAGAGCACATACATGAGGCACAGAGAGCTCACCAATTACTCAGGTGGAGACTTGGAGAAACTCGCATGATATGATTGTCCTAGGAAGATGGGTTATCTGTAGGCTTTACATCATTCAAAAAAGTGAGTGACAGAAATGTACTATGCCCATTGTACACCTTACAGAGAGAATATTCACTGGGCATAAATGGGGTTTGTATCTCTTGGCATGAATGGGGTGTTAGGACCATAAAGAGAGAACCTGGCTCCTTCTCCACTGGTAGCAGCATCCCCAGTTTATTCACAATTGCCCCTGGTGGAATGAATGGGTTGTCAATCTTTTTGCCCCATGGGAATAAACAAATAAACCAGTTTAGCTGCTGTGGTGCAGCGGTAGTGTTGTTGCCTCACAGCAAGAGGTTATCCTGTTCGATTCTCGGCTGGAGTGCGGGGAGTGCCTTCTGTGTGGAGTCTGCATGTCTTCCCCGTGGTTGGGTGGGCGTTCAAAAGATGTGCGTAAAAGGGTGTGCCTTCGTTGAAGGTTGGACGTTGAGCTGGCACCTCGGCATTCATGAAAATCTACTTCCAAGCATTAGCGAATAAGAGTTCTGCTGTGGTGACCCCTAACCGGGAAAAGCCGAAAGACAAACAACAACAACAACAGCAGCTAGAAGAAGGCTTGGTGATGCACCTTATCAACTGCTATGATTTAGGCATAGTGCCAGCTTTAGTGATCCTCCTCCTAGACTTACTATTGTTCCACATAGTCCTATATGTTTATGGGTAAATACCTTATTAAATAAATAAACAAAGTCTGAAATAAAGAAAGGGGGAACAAAAGCACAAGTCAACAAATTAATGTATTCATAAAGAAATAAATCGACGAGTAAATAAATAGTGAGAAGCTGCATTACTCATGGATGCGTGTTTCTTCCTGGGAAAGAAAGAAGCCATTTTGTGGCCTAGCTCATGTGGCCAGGGCAAAGATGGCCTGCAGCCTAAGCACAGATTTATTTATCCTACCCAAATCCAGATTAAATCAAGGAGAATAAATATGCAACAAAATCCTATACAGTCTGTAATCAATAACTTTCTTTATATTACATAATTTGAGACTGCTGAAATCCAGACGCTGAACATTCAAAGGGTTTTTTTTAAGACACGGTAATCTGGCTAAAATCCAAATAAGTACAAATGCAGGAACTATGACTGCACACTGGACTTCTGTAATTATCATAGCAACTAAATAAACAGCAGTTGACATACAGGTCTTTAGTGAGGAAGTGGGACCATCATTTTTCGTATTCCCAAAGTAACCTTCGTTTTCTTCACTATTCACCAAATGTTTATGTTGTTTTAAGCTTTGTTGGCTCTCATGAAACCATGTGGTTTGGGGATTAATAAAAAAACTTCCTGCCTCTGTTTATATTTCGTTTCATTTCCATAAAATAAACAGTTTAACTGTTAGTAAGTACATGACTATTAAAATATATACTTTTTAAAGGAAAAATCAGACATGTGACAGAGGTAGATACTACCTATACAAACAAGAAAATTGTCCACGTTTTCTTACTAAAACTAGGTAAGGATCATAAAAGTGGTGTGTGTATGTATGTATGTGTGAGTGTGGGTGCATGTGGAATGAGTAAATAAATTATTCTTGAACACTGTCTACTGAGTACATCAGAGCTACTCAGTCTGTGTCTATTTAAGCTAAATTACTGACTCTGAATAGCACAGATAGAGTTGAAGTGCCCTCATGCATCATAGGCCTGCGACCTGAGTTTAAAAAACCTGATGATCCTAGAATAGTATTTAACTGCATTTAGGTACATGATGTATTTCTTTGAATCTGTAAATGTATAAAGGTAGCATCTTACAAGAGCTGGCTTTTGTTTTCTGTCTGCTTGATCACTCTAAATCCTTCCCTATATCCATCATTTCATACATTTTCAAAGATACTTGTCCTTGTCCTGGTGAGGGTTGCAGATGTGACAAGGTGTGTATGGCATGCCAGAGTTTGCTATCCCCTAGCAACAGTCTCCAGCTCATTCTATGGGATCCTAAGGCATTCCAAGGCGAGATGAAAGAATTTCTCCAGTATGTCCTTGTGCTACAGTCTGTCTCCTCTTAGCTGACTATGTCTATTATTTCCCACATGACATATCTGGAGACAACTTTTTAAGGTACCCAAACCACCTCAGTTGACTTCTGCCAATAAGAAATATTGGTAGTACTATGGGTCCCACTTGGATTGATAAGCTCTTGTCTTTCATATAGAAAGTGAACCTGGAACCTTCTGAATGAACCTTATTTCTCATGCTTGTATCTATGATTCCATCAGTTCAATAATTACACAAATCACATGACCATAGATAAGAATGGCGACATAGACTAACTGGTAAATGAAGACCTTCGTCGTGTGACTTGGCTCTCTGTTCACCATGGCAGTCTAAGACATCACATGCAGTGGTGCTATTGCGGTACCTATGCATTAGTCAATGCCCTGATCCTTTATCTTCACTAGTGAGAAAAATCCATCCCGTGATAACTTAAACTCCTCGATCGAAGGTAGCTGCTGCCCCCCACTCCCACCTTTAGAGGATAATTTATTCTTTTTCCACAAAAGAACCATAGTCTCTGATTTGGAATCATTGATTCTTATCCCATCTGCTTTATCTTCAACAGTGAATTGTTCCAATACATGTTGGAGATCACAGCCGCTTGAGGTTAATATAGTAACATCAACTACTAACAACAGATACCATCCTTGTATCCCTGAACTAGATTCTCTGCAGACCTGGGCTGTATATTGATTTCCTGTCCATGAAAACCACAAACTGGAGGGGAAACCAAATCCAGTCTTGAGGGAGTCCTGTGCCCACCCTGAATGCATTTGACTTGGCACTTGACATAATGTTGAAAATACAGACTCAGTTCTCATTCCTAAAATAAATGGACAGAGTGGCATGCAATGGTGGTCATGGGTCTCTGCTGCTGCAGTATTTCCTACAAAACATTCAGGGATACACAGTCATATGCATTCCTCAAGTATACAAAACATAAGTAGTTAATACTGGAAAACTATCATAACCCCTGCGATATCATTTCAGTTTGAACGAGTTATTCCACTGTTGAATGACAGTGACAGACTCTCCAATGCTCCTCCTGAATCATTGGGTGACATCTCCTTCACTGCATCCTGTCATATACTTTCCAGGGGGGACTGAGGAGCATGACAATCTCTATAATTAAAACACATCCAGTTTTAAAATGGCGGCTACTACCCTAGCTTGCATGTCTAGAGGTAATCTTCATTGTCTGCACTACATTGACAAGATGTGTTAACCATGGCACATGGCACCAAGTGGCTCCAACATTCCGAGATGGGTCTCCTCCATTCTTGGAGCCTTTCCCCAACAAAATTATTTAATCACTGCAGTAACAGCTCCTACTAAAGTGGATCTATTTCTATCATCTGCATGTGATGTAGCCTTCTCAGGGGCTTTCAAAGTGTTCTTTCCACCTTTCAATGTCTCCAGGAGAGTTCATATTTCCCACCTTTTCTAAGACAACCTGGATCATATTCTCCTCCCCATCCTGAGTCACTAGATACTTTGCCAGAACTTATATGAAGCCATCCAAAAATTATTCAACATGGCCTTGCCAAACTCCTAACATACCTGATTCTGTACTTTCTCGTATCAGTATTTGTCAGGTATATTCATAGCCATCAATGTTAGCACTGCATGGAAGGCCTGTTTCTACTCCTTGCTCGTGTCCACCAGGGAGTTGTTGCCATGACAACCACTAACCATCTTCTAGATACATTTACTAGTGAGGTTTTGTACAAAGTCTGCTCAGTTCCCTCATCTCCTACCACTACAGATATATGAGAGAAGATATTGTGGAAGTGGGAGATGAACTAATCCTCCAGAAAATAATCAACTAGGTATTCCTAAAACACTCTTACTACAATTTCTCTGATCTGCCCAGCTGCTGTCCTGGCCACCTGGCTCACTTTCAGTTAAACTTTTTATCTGATATTGAGTTCTCATAATGAATTTTTATTTATTTATTCAAATTTCTTAACTGGGGTAGAGCAGTGATCGCAAACATCCAGTTTCAGTCTTAACCTGGAGAAAAGCTAATAAAAAACAGATACTGTAAACCAAAACAAAGGCTCTGAGAAACTCAGGACAACAAATGTTTTTCAAATGTTTAATGAAGTGCTTTTCGTCGCTTTCAATAAAGCAACTTCTTCAGACAAAGTTACATACCTCAAGTGCACATATAAATAGTTAAGAAATTTCATCACATGATCCAGCCTAAAAAAATCACATGATGCAAAATCACATAAAATAGTTCACGTCGTGAACAATCAATCAATATAATAAAATAAAAATCACGTTATTAATAGATGTACCACTTCCAAACCATAAAACTAATGTCATATTTTCCCCTGAGAATTACACAAATAATACAAATAAACACATTCACCTGGGCTACTTTGATGAAAAACTAGTATCTATTAAGGCTCTTTAATTAACTATTTATCTATCTTTAATTGAATCATTTTATGTGATTTTGCATCATGTGATTTTTTTAGGTTGGATCATGTGATGAAATTTCTTAACTATTTATATGTGCACTTGAGGTATGTGACTTTGTCTGAAGAAGTTGCTTTATTGAAAGCGACAAAAAGCACTTCATTAAACATTTGAAAAACATTTGTTGTCCTGAGTTTCTCGGAGCCTTCGTTTTGGTTAACCTGGAGAAAAGCACAGCAATAAAATTAAGGTATACAATACAGACAGTGCAATAAAATATGTACAACAAGCTAAGTATAGCTAGGTTCTGAGTATGAGAATATGAGAAGATTTTTACATTATAAATTCATGGGTAATTACCAGGCTATTGAACTGTGATCTTAAGCCTAGCATTGCATCTCCATGGTAGTCTTTAACCCTTATATTTTGCATACAAATAAACGTGAGATGGGTTGAGCAGTGATATATTGAGACATGTATATGTTTGCCCATTCCTGAGAAGCAGGAGTGCTAAACAATAGGTGAATTTGGGGTTGCCCATCCATTCATCCAAATTACATTTGAATAGAGTAAAGGAAATACTCTTGCTTTATGTGGAGTGGAAGATGTTGCCATAGGAGTGGTATTTATTCTCTGTGATGCGTTTTCCTCCCTCTAGCATGTTCTATTAATTTTGCAAAAAAAGATTTGGCTTCCTTAAGTGGGTGTTTTGACATCAGTGCATCTGTAAATGTGTAATATGTTTGACAGAACAATGTAAGTTGAGGCTTTATACATGTGGCAGAATTGCCATTCAGTCAGGGCCAGATCCAGCTCTAGACAATCTAGGCAGCTGCCTAGCCCCCATTGCTGCATGGGGGAACCTGCCTGGTCATATAAAAACAACAACAAAAAAAGATTTACTGCAAAAAAACAGGAGTTTCAGATACAGAGATTCACATATATGGGGTTAGCATGCAGTAGAGTCTTGGTGCACTTTCACTCCAGCCCCACCCCTTCTGTCAGCACAGTGAAGCTCAGTCTAGCCGCGTTTATCTGTCAGCCAGGACAGCACTTTTAAAGTGTGGGCAATTTGAGAAATGTGACTCAGAATGGAGATTTATGGTTTAGAGCATGAGAGAGAAACTTATTTGCACATTTTGCAGGTGTGTGTGTGTCTGTCTGTGTCTGCCTAAGGATCAGGCCACACCTGCTCCAGGATGATTGCTGATTGCCTACCTGCAGTTCCAGGATTATTGCACATTCTGCCTCCAAGATGACTAAGGAAAATTCAGGCAAGTCACTAGGGATTACAGTTGGTCAGTAATATCAATCATAGTTATTACTCAGAAAATACACATTTTTATTCAGCTATTCACATTGCCTATGAGCATTGTCTGATTAAGTTACTTGCTCAAAGTCATACAGTAGGCAAATGGACCTTGAAAGGATTAAATGCTGTACCCTTGATTACAAGAAGCAACTCAGTGCTCAGTGGATTAAAGCTCTAAGCTCTTAACTGCCAGACCTTCCCTAACTTCATGTTATGATAAATCACTGAGGGTAACTGTCCGTCAATAATGCTCTTCAGTAGAGTTTCATAGATGTTGCTCAAAAATGCTTTTCATGTTAATTGGAGTCGTCTGCCACTTGAGGCTCTGAGCTATTAATGAACTGTTTCCTGTAGTCAAAAGTACATTGTTGCATACTGTTAAGTTACATTCTCAATTTAATAATTATCAAACACTAATACATGCGAGAGATGCAGTTATACAGCCAAGCTAGAGGCTAAGTTCACTCAACTCAAGACTGGATCAGACAGTCAAGAGGAGAAGGGAAATACTTGCATCACACCACCAGTCTCACATAGACCCATTAAAGCAGCACCAGCAAAAAACACACATAAATACATGAAAACATACTCAGAGGCTCTAAATAAAAATCTGCAAAACCAACAGAGACCTCCAAAGCAAGCATCCAAGCAACCTCCACCTCCCAACACAAACCATAAAACACATTACATTATTATATTCAAACTGTAGCTTGCTACAGATCACCCACCATGTCCCAAGACCCCCATTCCGCATTTCTGGAAACACTGGGAGACATAAAGGTCCTACCAAACACCCTAATATTGGGTGATTTCACTTAGCCAAACATTAACTGGGAGAACTACTAAAGTACTAACTCCCTTGCCCAAGTCTTCCTAGAATTTATAAACTCAAACGCCCTGGTTCAACTGGTCAACACTCCCACCAGAGGTGACAACATATTGGACCTGGTCATCACCAACATAGGTGACCGGTGTTCCACACCAGAGGTCATCCTCTCACTGGTTAGATCTGACCATAAACAAATCACTTTGGATATCCATATTCCGCCCTCACCCCCGGACAAGAAAGCCACCATGAAAAACTTTTCAAAAGTAAACTTCACATTACTTAAGACTGAGGTGGAAAGTTTCAAAGCCCCCATGCTGAAGGATAACACTTTCCAAGCTGCAAAATCCTTTACTAATGCATTCTACGGGCAGCTACAAGAATGCATGGATCATGCCATCCCAAGCAAATCCAAGACTCACTCCTCTAAGAAAAGGAAACCAGTCTGGTGGACTCCTGCCATAAACAAGCTATACAATAGAAGGAGGAAACTAGTACAGAAAAGAGTAAAATCCCAAAAAGGGAAGACATCCCTGATCAGTATCAGCAAGAAACTGCGATCCCTCATAAAATCATCCAAGGCAAGCTTTGAAAGAAAGATTGCCAAGGACTCCAAAGATAACCACAAGGCATTCTTTAGCTATGTCAAGAATCTAAGCGGCAATGCTCAGATCTGCTTGGAGTTAGTGCAGAATGGCACAAAATACACTGAACCAACCGATATTGCCAACATCCTGCCAGACAGTTTCAGCACAAACTTCACCCTCCCTCACCCCCAAAAGGGCCCATAACCATACCAGAAGAATGTAGAGTTCCTGAAATCACAGACACTCAGATTAAAACAGCCCTCTCCAAAGCCAAAAACACAGCATCAATGGGACCAGACGGTGTCCCAGGCTGCATCCTACATGAGCTCAAAGATGAACTAACCCCTCACCTAAACACACTGTTCAAACTCAGCCTCTCCACAGGCTACATACCCATAGAGTGGCGGACAGCAACTGTTATTTCGTTTCACAAAGGTGGTGCCACAACAGACCCAGGGAACTATCACCCTATAAGCCTGACTAGCTTGGTCTGCAAGGCTATGGTGCGCATCATCATGGAACTCATTAATAGAGACATTGGGAACGTCCAAACACTGGACCCTACCCAGTTTGGCTTTGTTAAGGGCAGATCATGCCTCCTAAACCTGGTGGACTTCTTTGAGACAGTTACCAAGGCTATAGATGAAGGAAAGGTGGTACACACACCCTACCTAGACCTCGCTAAGGCCTTCGATACCATTCCCTATTCTGGTATTATAGACAAGCTCACCAGCCTGAACATAAACCCCTACATCACAAGATGGATTGCCAACTGGCTCATGGACAAAACCCACATGGTGAGAGTTGCGGGAGCTAGGTCCGACTCTAAACCGGTTACAAGTGGCGTTCCCCAGGGCTCAGTCCTAGGACCCCTCCTTTTCAGTATATACTTCTCAGAGATACAGGCAATCACAGGAGGACTATGGCTGACCAAGTTCACAGACAACTGCAAACTAGGGGCTATAATTGACTCTCTGGCTGACACAGGTGTCCTACAAAAGGGTCTCACTGAGACGGATACCTGGTGTCAAAATCATGGCCTCAAGCTAAATGCCAAAAAGTGCATAGTCATCCACTTTGGAAAAAGCAAAGTACCCACAAACTACCACATAGGTGGTAGTCCCCTAAATACGGAAGATGTAATAAGGATCTGGGGACCCAAGTAGATAGTAATCTCACCTTTGATAATCACATTGCCAAAGTGGTTAGAAAATCCTTCTACGTTACCCACCTAATCTCAAAAGGGTTCGCATCCAGATCAAAAGAGGTCATTGTGCCCCTCTACTCATTACTCATCATACCCATCTTAGAGTACAATGCCCTATTTGAGATGTACCTTACAAGACACCTGCAATAGCTGGAAAGACCACAGAAGTACCTCACCAAGAGGATCAATGGCCTCAAACAGATGCCCTATGCAGCTCGACTGAAGAAACTCCAGTTGTACTCGGTTGCATACCGCCTACTAAGAGGTGATCTCTGCCTGACATACAAGGCATTGTCCAACCCCGAATTGATGGACATGCTCCACCTAAGAAAACCTTATCCCCTCGAGCCACATGCTCTAGGGATCTAAACCTCACCACAACAATAAATAGGACGTGCTGGAGGGATAGATTCCTGTCCCAGAGACTTCCTATGCTTTGGAACAAGATCCCAATCTACATTAAGCAGAGCTCCTCGCTAACACAAAAGAAACCTTGATGAGTGGATGGGAAACAGAAAGTTTACCTAGGGGATCACTTCAATGGCTTTGCTGGACAGAGGCACAGGGAACTAATCTAAGGGGGCACGAAAGCCAACACATTCTGGCTAGGCTTATAAATGCCTTTGGGCAGATAGCCTAGTACACACCTATGAACCTATGAACCTAATGTTAATGAAGCAAAAATACAACAACATTTATTTATTTATTTTATTTATTTATTTATTTAAATTTGTTGACCGGGAATGTCCGACTGGACATAGGTCCATTTTCAGTGGAGGTCCGGGGAGAAAAGCTCCACAGTTAAAATAAACAGACAGTAGTTACATTGGATTACATAGTGATTAACAATTTAACATAGCAATTACTTACAACATATTTACAGATGAAGAACGTAGTACATCAGTAGACAACTAGAATCTTTATCTGTGAAGTACATAACAGACATTAACAAATGTTACAATGAGAAGTTCCTGTTGTATAATAAGTACTAGGCTTATGAGCATCTGAGCTTGCTATAATCAAGGTAGTTAGTGGAGTGGAAAGAAAGGTAGTGGATGGATGGGGTGGATGATATTAGAGTGGGAGTTGCAAGGGCATAGCCAGCATGTTTTAGGTGCGCTTTTAGTAAAGTTTTGAAGTGGGTGCATGATGGTATGGAGGTAATTGTGGGTGGAAGGGAGTTCCATAATTTGGCTATGGTGCAAGAGAATAGTGCTTCACCAGCAGAGTTATTGGCTTTAGTGATCTGCAAGTGATTTTTGTTGCTGGATCTTAGTGGTCTGGTGGTGTGATAGGGTTGGAGTAAATTCTGGAGGGATGGGACATTTAGTGGATGGTTTACTAGTTTGTGGGCGAGTGAGAGTTGATACCACTGAAGGAGGTGAGGGAGTTCAAGCCAGACCAGTTCAGCAAGTGAGAGGCAGTGGTGACTACGGTAAGATGCCCCTGTGGCAAATTTGGCAATTTTGTTGTAGCAGTTCTCTAGCTTGTTTAGATCGCATTGCCTTAGGTTGGTATATATTGGAGAGGCATAAAGTAGGGTGAAGATAAGGTGGGAATTTGCTATTGAAATCTTTGCTGCTTTGGTGAGAAATTGCTTATTTCTGTATAACGCTCCTAGTTTTTTGTGGACTTTTTTTATGGTCATGGATATGTGAATGTCAAATTTTAGTTTATTGTCTATTTCCACTCCTAGCAATTTGGTATGTTCAGTTGGGTATATAGTGGTGTTGTCTTTTGCTGTGATGTTAAAGTGAGAGTTGTTTTGATTAAAAGTTGTTTAAAAGCTATGTAACAGTATGTCAGAAGCAGTACAAGATTATGAGTATTTGAACATTTTAACTGGGTCCCCACTTCCAGGAGCTATCATCTGATTGGCTACACTCTGGTTTTCTAGCTTTGCTTTCTGTTGGCTTTTTGTAGCAGTCATGTGATTGGTTTATTTATTTATATTTTTTTAAGGTAAGCCATTGGAGTGACACTTTTGGGTATATCCTCTTTGGACTCCAAAGCTCTACTATATGGTATTACTTTTTCAATATAAGGTGTATGTGAATGTAATGTTGAAAAAATATCAGAGTGTAACAACTTTGAAGTCCAATTTTTGTATGAAAGCACTTATTAATTATATTTGCTTGCTTATTAATAAAAGTTTCTGTACCTGATCATTTAAATCATGTCAGTTTTTTTATATAGGAATACACACAGCCAAAAGGTCTCATTTATGTTGTGATGAGCACAATAGTGAATAAGTGTTCCTTGAGTAGCACTAAAATATATTCTGCAGAAAAGCAAAATGCAGCAATTAACTATCAAAATGAGGACTTACTTATTTGGATTTGGTTTAGCTGAACTCAGTAAGGTTGCTAACTAGGGAAACTAAGGGATGTGCAAAGTTAATTAAATGAATGTGTTAATTTAAAGACACTGAAAGAATACAGAAGGATAAATAAATGCAGTTAGCAAACAAGAAGTCATATTTCTTTAAAGTGTGCATTTCAATGTTCTGTCTGCTTGTGTTCTTATAGAGCTTTGATTTTTTTTTTAATTTTTCTGTGTAAATGTTCATTCAGAATACTTCTGAAAAGATTTAGAGGCTTGCTAGAGCGTATGTTACCTTTTAGTTAATACAAACAACATTTAATTTCATTGTATATAGTTAACTGCTACTTGTCATTGGAACCAATAATCCATCTCATGTTTTCCCATTCACAGTGAAGGAACTATGCTTTGTATTTAGATCCGCTGTTAAGAATAATCTAGTTCAGGTTTTCCACTTTGCATTTTTAACCAAAGAGGTATTTAGGAACAGAGAGTGAGAATGTGTATGTGAAAAGTATAGTGCGTTGATAAGGGTGGAGTGTCCCTTCCTGTCCTCCTATAACTGTAAAAATAAGGCAGGGGTAACCCTCTTTAGCAGTTATAGCAAGCATTGCTCAGTTTGGACTGTCAGAGGCAAACCACCCTAGCTGTATTCTCCACTGTATTCTGGTGAGTTCTTGTCATTTTTTGCATCACTGAAACTGGTTGCTTTTAAATTGTGAGGAATTTTCTTTAGCGAGTTGCACTGCAAATGAAATGTCACTTTAATATCCAGAAAACAGGACAAATTTAATTTGTTTTTCTTTCTTCTCTTTAAAATGTTATGAACTGACTGCATAGTGTTTTGACTTGGCATTTACTAGCCTTGAAATCATCTACAGTCTAGTAACTCTTGCTGCTGAGGTCTAGCAAACTGCAATATCCAGATGTTTAAGTTCTACTCTTCAATTATGTAAAATCCATTTGTTGTTGTGGAATCTGATTTATTCCACAACCTCAAATACAGTCCGATGAATCTAGTTAAATTATTCCAAAACTAAATATGGGCTCAACAAATACTTTAGTAGCATGCACATCTTAATTACATACAGCATCGTTGTGTGGTATCAGTGCTTGTTTATTGTACTGTTTTTCACATTTTTATTGCAAGCTCATTGTATTTGGGGGTTAACTGAGATAAACCACCCCAAAGACTGTTGCTGTCTAATGACTGCTGCTTGTACAACACATACAATTTTGGTACTACAATTATAGAATCAAGACTTTGAGCTACTAACTAGTGCAATCCTGCAGTGCTGGGTTTGAATCCCTCACTCTCCACTTATGTGTTATGAAGTCACTTAACCAGATCAGTGCTGATAGATCTATTAATAAAGACGTCTTTATGTTCAGTGTGTGTATTACCTGGATAGTGAAAGAAATGAATGAATGAATGTAGTACGGTGGCAGGATGGCTAGGAATGAGCATGTAATTTAAAATACAGAGACTGATGCCATCATGTAGAATACTGATTCAAGTATTTGCACACACCTGGTAACCAGTATAGAAAAAAAATGTAGCAGAATGGGAAGGTGACATCTTTTATAACCAGTCACAACTTTTCAAAGTTTGATCCCATTTCTTGTCGCCAAGCTTCAATGCCACCACTACCAAGAAACTGACATGGTGTGAGTGTATTGGTAAACGTCACAAAGAGATGTCAGTGTGGTAGTGTAACTGTGAGTTGTATACGTATGGTGCCTTCAGGCCACCACTACCTTAAGAATATGACATGGTATGATCGTAACGGTAAACATCACAAAGAGAAGTTAGTGTGGTAATGTAACTGTGAGTCCTGTACATATAGTGCCCTCAAAGATGAGCTGAAAGAAAGCCTTGGCAGCAAATGATACAATGTTTGCCCTGTGAGATAGACTTAAAACAAAAATGATTTCACATGACAAATACGTATATGAAGTAAACGTACCATGATTTTTGAACTTGTCTGTTGCAGTCAACATTTTTTTTAATTATTGTCATTGTTTGTTATTTATTTTTGTAGTGCTTTTATGTATATGTGTAAAAATGTCTTGAAAATCAAGTTTAGATTTCTGCTTTACTTTCTGACAATAGCTCCACCTACTAGTTTAACTGTTGTGCACCATATTGCATCTTTTCACAATGACTTTATTTCAGGATTTCCTGCTACTGCATGTTTCCTTTAATTCCTTCCTTTTTCAGGCTGTCATGTAATCTAATAAACTTTCCAAGACACATTTCCTTGGATTCATGGCTTCTTCTAAGAGCCCGGTAATTGTTTTAAAAATAGACTGTATTCTATTGAGAAAAGCTACAATGTTTCCATTTGAATGGATGCTCTGTATGTTACCAGAATATGCACTTTGTGATTTATTTATTAACTCCTACATGGCAATGCAAATGTAACAGTTTTTAAACTTTTAATTTTGTTTTTCGAGGTTATTTTGTACAGAAGCGCATATACTCCATTGCTGTTCTGTCACTAAGTTCTATGATCACTGCCATACATTGCATTACTCTTACTCTGCTTGTACTTTGGGAATTTGCCTACCAAGTCTGAATGCAGTAAGCATGCCTTTCTTTGAAGCAGATTCTCATTTGAAGCAATCAGTGGCTTGTGGCACTGGCATTTATAAAAAAAAAAAAAAAAAAAAAAAATGACATTTCTACTCCATGTGCTTGGTGTCTGTGTTAAATGATGGCTGCTAAATAGATGTCTGTATTCGTGCCAATAGCCATAATGTCTTATTTATGGCTTAGATGAGAGTAAGAGTGTTACAGACTTGACTTTACTGAAATGCTGATGACACAACCATTGCGTGAAACCAGAGATATAGTAAATAGTGTTACCACCCACACACACACTCTTTCCCAGTTATTTTATCTCATGATGCTCAAGACATTATTAAATGTGTGTATATATTGATAACTGTAGATATACATACTTAATTAAGGTAATTGTTTTCTGCTCTTGGCTAATAATCTTGCAGTAGCTAAGAAACCAACGATGAATGCAACCCCTTAGTACTAACTTCCTGTTATGACTATATAATTTGCTTATATAAACACGTTAAGTTTACATGCTTAATGTACATATTGCCCATTTTATTTATTTTTACTTACATTTATTTACCAGAGTAGAGCATTGGTCAGACATGACCGATTTGTAGGCTCATCCTGGGATGCATAGTACAAGAGTAGAATTGAAGACAAAATGATTATAGTATACAAGTGGTACAAAGCTTATAAAGTTGATATGACACTAAAATTAGACAAAGTAACACACTGCAGCATTCAATACACTAACTTACTGCCTATGTGTTTCTTCAGTTGTGTATTGTTCATACTATTTTTGTCCAACTATATAACAGTTATTGTTTAATTTACCAAAAGCACTGCTTGTTTTATTTATCTAAAACAACTGAAACATTTTGATATCTGCCAGATGCAATAAAGTACCTTCTTTTCACCTATGCAGTCAAAGACTACAGTACCCCATCCAAAAACATAATTTATAATCAAATATGAAGTATGACAACATTTCACAAATGCACCTTTAGCAAAATTCTAACTCACTATAACATATTAAAATCCATGTCACTTGATGTTGTCATTTCATACTTTAAACCTTTATAAACATTTCTAACAGACAAGCTCCTGTATTAACAGGAGTCAGTTCAAACCCTGCTCCACTGGAAGCAAACAAAAAAAAAAAAAAAACAGGCTTCAAATAGACAGCTTGGAAAGGCTGGCATAAAAATGGAACACAAAATGCATTTGGACATCTAAGAAATCTCTCTAAGAACTGCATTGAAATAAACCAACCTATTGTACCGACCTCTAATGTAAACACTAAAAAAAATAATTTTGGGTCATCACTAAAGAAGTTAATGTACCCTGGCCAAAGCAGCATACTTCCTCCTACTTGTAACACCATGGCTATAGCAGTTCAGCTTATCCTTCACATACACAGTACAGTCTCTGACTAACACTATTAACGGTTCACCCCTGAAACCTGTGCTCTCCCTCAATGTGTGCAGCACGGTGTTGGACCTCACCATAGTGCTATCACTGTTCTCCTCGATTTCACCAGTATCATAAGGGAACCTGGGAATAACCGCAACCTTGCATTTGCAGTATTCTTAGATCCGTCGAAAGCATTTGATACTGTATCCCATCACCATTATCTTTTTGAATGTTCTACCCTTAGCATCACCCAGCTGTGTGCCTCCTGCTAGCTTATGATAAGGCAGCAAGCAGTTAAATGCAAACAAATCTCCTTCCTACCAGTCACTGTCGGTGTTCCACAGTGGTTAATATCAGGCCCCCTCTTAGTCAACATTTTGTTAATTAACATTTTGTTAAACAATCTTCATTCTGGCACGTACCTTACTGGCTTAGTTCAAAATGTTGACAACATGAAACTTACATGTGTTGCTCCATCCCTACTGACTCTTCAGGATATCATCTGTGTTTTCACTACTACTGAAACTCTGCTATAAGATGCAAATATATCTTTAAATCCTTTTAAAAAAAAAAAAAAAAAAAAATATATATATATATATATATATATATATATATATATATATATATATATATATATATATATATATACTCTTCACTCCTAAATAGTACCAAAATGAAACACAATATTTAACTAACCTTATTCTACAACACAGAATTAAAACTGTCACCCAAACAAAACTTTTGGGCATCCTAATTAACAACATCCTCAAGTTTGACCAACACATATTGCAAGCTATTAAAAAAGCACACCAGAAACTTGGCTTCCTATATAGATCAAACACTACCAGATAATGCAAGACCAACAGCAGCATCTACTTGCCTACCTTTTATCCTAGCTATATACCTTGCCTATTCTTACAAACCTAAATGATACACTTAAAGCTAAACTCTCTGACTATTGCAATAAAGTAGCCAACTTTGCTACTAGCCTTGCAAATTGGACTCATGATTGAAGAGCTCTGAAACAACAAAACTATCTTGAGGTAGCCAACTATTTACCATGGTCATAACTTATTACTGGATAGTAAAAATTTCCAACACTAAAACTCTACAAACTTTCATCCAAGTAGAGAGACCTTCGTTCAACCAATAAACTTGGTAGTCACAAGATGGTCTAATAAATCAACAGGTGACTCACTATACTCCCTTTATGTATCTAAACTCTGGTGCACGATCTCAACATACCTAAAAGAGACCATAAAACTTTTCACTTCCAAGACCTTAACTAAAACAATACCTAAGCCAAATATGGTTGTGGACATACTCCTTAAGTTCACAGGTTTATAGTTGTTTACTAGGCTAATGACCACAAGAGCATTTTTAAGCCTAGCCATACATCCCAAATCTCTGACAAGTTCTGGTACCCTTGATAAGTTTAAACAGGGGCTTGGGAGATGAAACTTTTACAAGCAAGGACCTGGGAGATGAACCATTTACAGGTTGCCTGTGTCCATTAGAGACATACGTGCTAAGCCAAGGATGAATTTCCTGTTCCCCATCCAGTTGTCAAAGGTTACACTTGAATTGGGTTAGGGAGGAACTCTACTTCACATGGATGGGGAGCTTGTTCCAGAGATAGGTATGTACCCTAGAGACTACCCCATCTCTACAGCAGGTTCTGTTTATATCACAGGCAAGGTTTGTCTTCAGAACAGGTAATTCTAGTGCTGTTTGTTTTACTGATATGCAAGAGGTCCATCAGAGTGTGGTCTGACAATGCCCAGTATGCCAGGCATATAACTCCTGTCAACAGCCTGTAGGAGATGGAATACATGGATAGGGCCTTGAGGTGGTCTGTGTAGAACATTTTACTTGCACCCTGTATTCTTTTAGTGAGGAACCTCTGTGGATGTTTGATTTGTTGGATATGCCTGATTAGGTATGTAACAAAGGAGGCACTGTACTCAACAACAGGTCTGAATACTGAATACAGTGGGACAATGACTTCCTTGGACCTAGATGCCATACCTTTATATATAAGTTGTGCAACAAAGAATGATTTCCTCACTACTGCAGACATGTGATGGTCAAAGGCTAGATTACTATCTGTATGTCCCAAAGTCCCTGACTACTGGATCAACTCTAAGGGGTGTATTTTCAATATGATAGTTACCAGGGGTGGATGACTTCCTGAATGATACTAGTATGCATTTCTTTGCATTTAGTTTTAGTCCACGGCTGTGACACCAGTTTGTGTGTCAGCCCTTTCAGGTGAACATATGTGTCAGTGTGGGATTTAATGTCCGGTCCTAATTTGCAGTCATTTGCAAATTTAGTCAGCCAGAGACCATTGACATTGGCGTTGACTTCAGAGAAGTAAATGCCAAAAAGGAATGGTCCAAGGACTGATCCCTGAGGGACTCCACTTGCAGCTGGCCTCTTTGCAGAAGTGGCCTCCCCAGTTTTAACTTCCTGGGTCTGGTCTGTGGGCCATTTGGCTAAGATATGGGTTTGTACCTAAACTCTTGAGTTTGTCAATAATGCCTGAGTAGGTTATTGTGTGAAATGCCTTCATTAAGTTAAGGTAGGCAGTGTGAATCATTTTGGCCTCATTCATTGCTTTGGTGACCTTTTTAAAGAAGTCCACCAGGTTGAGTAGGCATGACCTCCCCTGGATGAAACCAAATTGGGTTGGGTCCAGTGTCTGGAGGTTTACTATATCATTATAGATCATTTCCATGATAATTCTTTCCATGTCATTGCATACAAAACTAGTGAGAAATGTGGGTCTGTAGTTGGCCCACCTTTGTATAAAGTGATTACTGTTGCTGAGCTCCATTCATGAGGCATGAAGCCTGTTTGGAGGCTGCAGTTAAATAGCAATTCCAGAGGGCCTGATAGGTCATGTTTCATGCTGTTTCGAAGGAATCCTGAGATATTGTCTGGGCCCATTCATGCAGTGCTCTTGGTCTAAGAGAGAGCATTAAGGACCTGTTCCCTAGTGATAGAAGGGGAGTTGTATTTGATGGTATTTCCTGAGGGAAGGTTGAAGGGGAGAAAGGGGTAAAACTGGAGCTGAATGTATCGGCCACTAGGTTTGCTATGTCTTCTGACTCTGTATACGTGGCTGCATTTACAATGAGATCTACACACAATTGTGTATTGCCTTTGAGGTTGCGGACATATCTAAAGAATGCATTATGGTTGCCCTCGGCCTGGGAGGGCAAATTTACTTAAAATTTGTCTTTGGTTGACTTGATTTGTACTCTGAGTTGTTAGTTTAGTTTGAGAGTGCTGTTATCCTTCTGTGTGCTGCAACTCCTAATTTTTGCCATGATTTTATTCCTTCTGTTATACAGTGTATTGATTTTGTGATTCCACCAGGGTGGCTTGTTTTTTTGGTTAGTTCTGTACTTCTTCCTGGTGGGTATAGCTGCCTGTATGCAGCCATTAACATGCTTGTACAGGGCTTCTGTGAACAGTTCTTGGCATTTATGGGGACTCCTTTTTGCCAGGTTATCACTCAATAGCAGGAAGTTAGCCTTAGAGTAGTTATTGAATATTCCAGGGTTAGCTGGTGGGAGGGGGGCAGGTTTTATTTTTACTTTAAAGGAGACCATTTTGTGGTCTGACCTTACCAGAAGAGACATTACATTAAGTGGTGTACAGCACTCTCGCATATTAGTGAGGACCAGATCCGGTATGGTTACACTCCTGGTTGGTGTATTGACATTCTGGTCCAGGGAGTTTGTTTTTGTTAAATTCCAGAATCTCTGTGCCTGTACATTTGGTGTCATATAAGATTTCCAGTTAATAATAGGGTAATTAAAGTTGCCCATGAATATGGTATTGGGTTGGATGGTGTGTTTCCAATAAGTTTAAATACATGGTATGGGTTTCCTAGGTCATAGAGGGGGGACTTTTAGCTTGCAAGGAGGTGGTACTGGATTTTGGCTATGGGAATTTGGATGTGGAGTAGCTCAAGTGCATTGTCCTGATTGATCAGCCTTGAGGTGCTTTTATTTTTGATGTAAAACAAGACACCTCCATCTTCCGGCGCTGTCTGTGAAGTAGCTGGTCTAAATGTGTGGAAGGCAACCTTGCACTGTCAGTGTGCTCTTGGAAACTTTAAACCAAGTCTCAGTGACCACACAAATGTCAGCATTCTCTAGGGTGAACACAACTTTTAGGGAGTGGAGTTTTATGTTTAGACTCCTATCATTGAACAGTAATAACTTTCAATTTTTTTGGTTTTGATTTGCTATGTCAGAAGTACTTTCAGTTTGGCATTGCCTACAAAAGACACTATGGGAGAAGACAATGTTTTAGCTAAAATTCAAAAACCTAGAGGGGAGAGGTAAAGACCATCCTGGCAAAGCAGCATGGTCTGTTGACCATCTCCTTCCATGCTGACAAATCCCTTAGAATGACACCAGAAACTAAGCCAGTTATTAAAGTCCTTCATCTTTTTTGGATTGTGGAATCATCCTTGGAAAAGGTAAAATGATAGGCTCATACCAGCCTAGGACACACGTTCTGAGAGCTCCATGATCTCCATTCATATAGTGTAGGGAGATGTATCTCGGGTCATTTACCCCCACATGAGCTATGACCCGAGTCGTACTGCTACTTGTGGTCCATTAACCTTCGTGCATGCATAATGTGGCAGATCCTAGCTCCTGATACGAAACTGACTGCGACTTTCTTCTTACTCAGCCTGATGAGAGGTACATCAGTGAGTCTCATGATGGAGTCTCCAATGACCAGAATGTTGGTTTGTGTTGTGGTTTGCCTTATGGGCGTAGAAGTAGAGGCTCCATGAGCTGTGACTGTATCTGTTGATGTGGGTGTGTTGATGTGGGTGTTGTTTTGAAAGAGTGCATTTGGGGCTGCTGAGGGTATTTGTTAATTGTACTTCATTTAAGAGGTCTGGGGTTTAGGAAGGTTACATTTAAGTGCCTCAGCATATGTGGTTCTATGTCTGCTTTTGAATTGTGTGTGAGGGGTGCAGCATGTGTACTACTGACAACCTTACTGATGTTAGGAGTACTTTTATGTGAGAGCTTTGCCTCCAGTGACACTGTGTAAATACATCTGTCACATACCATATCAGTTTGAGAATTAACTGGTTGTCAGTAAACATGAGGCAATTCCTACATTGCCTCAGGATGCTCATATCCACCAAGCTGGTAATGGAGGTAGTGGGAAAGTTCATATCTATGGCAAGAGACCCTTTTTATTGACTAGAAAGCTAGAGTGAGAATGTAAAGCAATGTCAGGAGTGTCTGGTTTGCAACTCTGAAGACAATGCTTGTCACTGCAAACTAGTTGTCCTGTGTGCTACAAGGTACTGGTGAAATTTCAGTCTTGGTTTTACAGGAAAAATGTCACTCAAAATGTCTGTGTCTATACAGGGCACTCCCAAACACTTTGGGAGAAACTTATAAGTAGACCCTGAAAATTTAAGGATGAGGTATTTAGAGAGAGATTCTGAAGTTAGAAATAAATCGGGCAGTACTTACTGGAAACAAAGAATTAGCTTGTCAAGAATGATGAAAAGTGGGGCGTCGTGAATGGCTACTGCCTGGCTACTACTAGAAGTAAGAGTTCACCTGGGGAACTCAATTTTCCTTTGTCATCTCGTATCCCTTATCACTCTCCTTCTACACAGCAAACCTTTCCAGCACTCCTCCTGAGTTTCCTTCCTGTCATAATCCACACTTTACATTTGTTTCTTTCTTACCTCCCCACTTTATCCATCTCCTTCAAATACTTTCCACCACTCCCTTATAACTAGGTTATATGCCAGTATGGATCCCAGTGTGCTCACTCCCACTATCTTTAACTCCTCTCCTGCACAATGCCTCACTTCCCCTTCTAGGTTCAACTATTATCTACCTACTGGCTCATGTTTCAAACTGTTTACCTTAATTTTATTTATTGCTAACATCTACATACTGTAAGCGTCTAAGATGCTGTATCTAATGTCTGCTTATCAAACATCGGATATATTGCACATGAACTGTTTGCATACTTCTTCTTCTTCTTCTTCTTTCGGCTTTTTCCCGGTTAGGGGTCGCCACAGCGGATCACCTTGTCCGCACATTGAATGGCAGTGGAGTTTTATGGTGTCGAGTTGCCAGCCCGGCGCCCAACCTTCCACAGAAGGCACACTCACACGCACACCTAGGGCCAATTTAGAGTGTCCAATCCACCTGCAGCATGTCTTTGGGATGTGGGAGGAAACCGGAGCACCCAGAGGAAACCCACGCGACCACAGGGAGGACATGCAGACTCCGCACAGAAGGCACCCCAGCCGAGGATCGAACTGGAGAACCTCTTGCTGTGAGGCAGCAATGCTAACCACTGCACCACCGTGGCCGCCCGATGAACTGTTTGCATACTAAACACTTAAATGTCATGTATAATGCCACCACAGAAGAAAAACCTATTTTATCTCTGTATAATGTTAATATGTAACAATTCTGTTTGTGTTTAGATGTCTGAAAAGCTATCTGCAATTTACCTTTCTAAAAAAGTTGTTCTGACCCGAGTACCTTTATTGCATCTCCTGGAGCATGCTTTGCTGGGCTTTCTCTGATAAATTGACTCTGCATGGTTAGACTTTCCTTGTCAACAAATAAATATATTTATTTCTGGACGACCTTTGTCATTTTATATTGTGTTTCTGTTGTATTTTGTAGTTCATTTTGTATATTTATTTTCCATTTGTTAACTGGGAAAGTCCGACTGGACACAGGTCCATTTTCAGCGGAGGCCCGGGGTGATAAGCTCTAAACAATACATAATAGAATAACAAGAAATTACATGGAACTAGGGTTGCCAGCTTTCTTTGTGGCTAAAACCGGACTAAGTTAATGCTCCTCTCATCACCCATAACTTTACCCATTCCCACCCCCTCTCCCACCCATGCTGCACCCATTTTGTGACATCACCATGACATCAGCTTTTTTGTTCCGGATACCTGCTTTCAGCCAATTTACTATGCTTTTCTGTTAAAAAAAAAAAAAAAAAAGCATAGTAAATCAGCCAATTTAACAAACACTGATAGTCTGCTCCTTTTGTGAAACAGAATACTGGAGTTTGTACAGTGTTTTCCTGACTACCAGAGAATTCATTTGATTTGTGGATAGTCACAATTGGGCAAATAGAGATCCCTCCTGTGCAAGGGTAGGGGACAGGTGTTAATGCTGCATGATTTCTTTAATCCGGTTTGAGAACACATAGCAAATAGTAATGTTTGGTGACCCATTCATATTGTTTTGTAATACATGACTAGTTTTAGCTGTCTTGATATTGCTACTAACTATAAAAAACAGTAGGTGAACAAAGTGATTCACAGCTTTGATTCATAGCTTTAATACCTATAAGTTACTTAGTGCTACCACACAAATAATAGCCAGAAGAAAAATATATATTTTATCAAACAAGTTGCTTTAAAATCTGGGAGAGCTGATGCCTCCAAAACAAGGCAGATAGCAGCTGTATAGGTGGAGCTGACTGGAATAGCTATATCAATATAAGGCTAAAATTAAAGCTGCAGTGATGGTTTTATATTTAAAAAAAAATGACCACACATCAATGCACATGCTAAGTAGCTGTGTAGCTTTGCAGGCCAAAACCCTGCAATTATGATCTATTCATGCAGAATGAATGTTATGAGATTAACCGATCCTGATTCTGGTTGTAGAAAAAAACAAAAAAACTCCTCCAATAATAACATGCATGTAACAACAAATTGGTGTTGCATGCAAAATCTGTGTTGTTTTCAGATGGATACTTTAACTTTTTTTTTGTGAATGGTCTATATTTTGCAGAAATCAAACTATGACCTGGAAGTTCAGAAATTTTTGACCGAGTGTTATCACCATGTATCACCACACTTTTTTTTTCTCTCAGCCTTAAGTATGGCATCATGTATAATGTTCTAAGAAAGTTGGGGATAGTGTATTTTATCACACAGGTGTTAGGTCCACTCTGCACATTTAACAAAATATTAGCATAAGCTTGCATATGTAGAAAACGTAACCATACAACCTTCATGACACAATACATTACTGACTGCAACCTGAAGTTACTAAGAAGTTTAATCTGTAGGTTGAGCACACTTTACCCAGTCTATCAGTTTTTTTAAATCTGAAATCTCAAAAACTGCATTTATTGAAACTTTAGTAGAACAAATTCATTATACATTCACCAAAGAAGTGAGCAACTCGCATAAATATTTAATTTTGTTACTAAATTTAAAATACGTTGAGTAAACAATTTAGTTGAACACCATTTCTGTCGCAAAAACTGAAAATGTAAAAAACAGAAACGTTGCTGAGTAGTATATTAAAACATGTCAGTCTCTCAAACATTGTTGTTCTAGAAGTAACCTGCACATCAGACTCCATACCTTCTACACCTGTGTAACTGAATCAGCACTATGTTCTACAGCTCACGCCTCTCTGTTTCTGAGCTCAGTCACAAGCAGTAGAAATAGTCCAACAGACACTAACACCCACATAACACTTGTGAAACTTTTTTAATCCATTTATAGAAGAGCAACATGCATTTTACAAACATTAAGAAATGATAAAAAAAAAAAAAAAACTGTAGTATCTGTCATTACAAACTGACTGTAAGCCTCTGTTATTTACCAGAAAAACAAAAATTTCAGGAGGGACAAGGCAAAAATAGGAGACAAAAATCACAGAAGTTAAGTTAATAGATCAACAGGCTTTGCAATCAACACACATTTTCCGAGTTATAGTACCTGACACTAAACGATAATATTCAGTGGGTTTTTTCTACCATGATTTTTTTTCTTTATAAAATACTATCTGTGATGAGGCTTAGCTTGTTGCGGCATCAGTGAGCAACTGTCAAGCTACACCAATGCTGTAACATAACAAGCAGCATGCAAATACACTGCTGCAGTCCATTGCGCTCCATTATCGCTCTTAAATTAATGCAAATAAAGAAGCTTCTCTGGTGTCTAAAACCAGCATTTATCTTGACACAAGAGAACTTGGGACTACATTAATGACCACGACCTACGCACGGTCCAGTTTTCTGGATTGTTTTGGTGAGAGCAGCTTCCCTACCGCTAAGTAACTGCAATATAAGTAAAAAGGGGGAAAGCTGATGGTGCACTATACATCAACATCACTTGTTATTCCGTAAAATTAACACAATCGTCACTAAAAGTCATGCAATTTCACTCAACGTGAGTTCGTGAAACACACAGCTTCCACAAATACAAAATACTTCCAGTTACAATGTATGAATTACTTCTGTGACTTCACCCAAGGGAATGGTAACGGTCTCTCGGCTCGTTGGACTTCGCTTGACTCAAACATTATGCACTTTCCATTTAACTTGACAACTTTAAAACTACTATCATGCAATTTCCAGTCCCGTTCTTTAGAACTTGTAAAGTTTGAGTAAACCAAACAAATCAGCTGACAAGCAATTACACTTTCCAGTGAGGAGCGTGCGGTGGTTGACGTTCTCATGACATGACGCGTCGCATAGCACTTAGTGTTTCAGTGTTGCTGTGGGAACGACTTCCTACTTCGAAGTTGCATTTCTAATGTATTTTGTTTTTTACTACCGCACTCTGTAAGTAAATCCGGAAAAAGCTACGTAGTGGCACAAAACCCGGACTTCACGTGTCCGGTTTTTAATTAAATTTGTAACCGGACAATTTGTCAGAAAACCAGACAGTCAGGTCAAAAACCAGAGAGCTGGTAACCCTACATGGAACTTTCTTTTCATGTTATGAGAGCTTTCATTGCATACACACAAGGAGATGATACATACAGTATGGAATACATTAAACTGACAGTTCAAACAAAAGTCCAAACGTTGAGGTATAGAGTAGCAAAAGACATCTACTCAAAAGACCTAAAAAAGAGGCAGTATTCTGTATTCATGAAACAGACTGTCTTGAGAGTAGTTTGGGTACAGAGGAGTTACCTTTTTAAGGGTTAGTCTGGTGAATGGCATGAGCATAGCCAATTATTCTGAAAATGTTTGTTCAGGAGTTTTTAAACTGAGTAGTGGAGGTGGTAGGGGTTGTATGGCTTGGTAGGGTGTTCCATTTTTTGGCAATGGTGCTGGCAAAAAGGGATTTACCAGCATCATTTCTATGCTTAATGACTTTTATGAGATTTTGGTTGCTGGATCTAAGAGTTCTAGTGGGGATGTGTGGTTGTATGAGTTCCTGTAGTGCAGGGGTTAGGTTGGGAAAGTAGTAGAGTTTGTGAGCAGTAGATAGATTGTTGAGTAGTAGCATATGAGGTAGCTCCAACCAGTTGACTTGCTTAAGTGACAAGACCATGATGGGACCTATAAGGGGATTCGGTAGCAAATTTAGTGATTTTTGTTGTAACAAGATTCCTCTTTATTTAGGTCGGTTTGCCGGAGATTGGTTAAGATGGGAGAGGCATATAAGAGGGATGGATAGGAGATGGGCCCTTTCAATGGTTGCTTTGGTGTTTTTAGTCATAAAGTTTTTATTCCTATAAAGGAGTCCAAGTTTTTTGTTATCCTTGATGGTTTGAGCAATGTGGATGTCGAATTTAAGATTGTTGTCAATTTCAACACCTAGCAGTTTTGTGTGTGTGGTAGGGCTGATTTGAGTGTTCTCTTTGGATTTGATGGAGAAGCTATCACTTAGCGGTGGTGATTTTCCTGGGCCAAATATAATAAGTTTGTTTTTCTTGGGGTTGAGAAGGAGTTTGATATTGGTGAAACATGTTTCTTCGAGGGTGAAGTAGTTCTGGGTTAAGGATTGAAGTTCATGTAGTGTGGAAGTGGCGCAAATAAGGGTGGTGTCGTCTGCATATTGTACTACTGACAGAGGGTGAGGATAAAGTGATGTGGTTAGTATACAAGGAGAACAGTAAGGGACTGAGAATAGACCCTTGAGGGACTCCTATGGTAACTGGCAATAGGGGGGATAGTTGGTCTTTCCAGAGAACCGTTTGTTGATGGCCAGATAGATAGCTGTTAAACCAAGCAATAGAGGAGGGACTTATGTTTATGCTAGATAGAGAATTGAGAAGAATGCTGTGGTTAACCATATCAAAGGCTTTTGATAAGTCTAAGAATATGGAGGATCCAGACAGACCATTGTTTCTGTGGTGGTTAACTATATCCGTGAATGATAGGAGGGCTGTGGTGGTGCTGTGAGATGGTCTAAAGCCATGTTGTGAAGCAGAGAGAAGGTTATCTTTGAGTTGTTGCATTAGTTGTGTGAACCACTCTTTCTAATATTTTGGACAGAGGTGATAGGATTGCAATTGGATGATAATTGATCAGCTCTAAGGAGTTTCCCCCTTTGTGTAGTGGAATGATGTGTGAGGTTTTCCAGGAGGTGGGTACTTTTTTTTTCCAGCAGTGATCTATCTATGAGAATAGAGACTGGGTAGGCTGATATCTGAAGGAAGTCTGCTAGAAGTTTATTGGCTGTTAGTGTGGTTGGTTTCAGTTTTTGAGGAACTTAGAAATTACCCTGGTGGATACGGGGTGGAGGCTGAAAGTGGAGATGTTGGGTTGAGTGTGGGGATATTTGTGGGTGTGGGACTACTGGTACTGTATTGGGCATTGGCCAGGGTTTAGACAGTTTTGGTAAAGAACTTTGTTGAATTGTGTTGGAATGTCTTCAAGATTGCTAGGTAGCACTCGGGATGGGGTGGTTTTTCCTGGCCGGAGTATGCTATTTAATGTGGCCCAAAATTTCTGGGGTTATGAGCATGTTTTTCCTGTATGTCTTTGTAGTAATTGGCTTCTTCTAGTTTGATTTGCTTTTTGGTTTTGTTTCATTCTAGATAGTTTTGTCTAAGACATAAGGTTTTATTTCTCTGATACTGTCCAAGCTTTGTCTTTCTTTCATTTTAGTTTTGGTGTCTTTGATGAGCCATGGGGCATAGTTAGTTTTTATTCTAATGGTTCGGGAAGGTGCATGATGGTTTAGGATGTTTAGGAAGGTTGAGTTGAAGTGTTCAACAGCTTTGTCTAGGGCTAGTTGTTTAAGGGGGGCCCAGTTGACATTTTGTAGCTCTTGGATGTAGTTGGTGGCTATTTCTGTTGCGAACTTCCCTCAGGATGGGTTGGTTGATAGATTGCGATTTATAGCTAATTAGGTAGGTTGGGTGATGATCACTTAGGCTGTCTGGGCGACAGCCTGATAAGTGAGCCTGAGTGGGGTCAGATAGTAGGATCCAGTCCAAGATTGATGTTTGGATGCTTTGTCACTTCTTGTGGGAGTTATCGTTTGGGAAAACCTGTGGAGGTTTAGAAAGGCAGAGGGATTGTGGCCAGAGCATTTTGTCCAGTCTATATTGAAGTCCCCTAGTAGTAGTATGGTTTCACGTGGAAAGGAGTTGGACAACTAGTTAAGTCGGTGTTCCATAACAGTTGTGTTATTGCCTGGTGGGATGTAGCCACCTGTAATAATTATGTGCTTATTGGGATTTATTTCTAGTTTGCCAAGGATTAGTTCTACATCTTTGATTTCTGGGTTATTGTAGCTGCTCTATGGTGAGATGATTCTGGAAGAGGATTGCTACACCCCCTCCCTTTTTTTCCTAGTCTTTTCTAATCCGATTGTAGGCTGGGGCTAATTCATTTCATCATTGTGGTGTTCTGGCTTAAGCCATGTTTCTGTTAATATGGTGATTTTAGGTTTGTATAAGGTAAGCAAAGCATGAAGGTCATGTGTTTTAATGAGTATGCTTCTTAAATTGATGGAGGGTAGATGTTTCTAGCTCTATTGCAAAGGGCATTTAGCTGGTTTGGGTGGGGTTGATAGGTGATGTAGGTCCTGGGTTGGGGTGTATGTCACCACAACTAGTGTTTTGAGCAAGTGTGAGTAGTGTTTGCTAAATTTGTGTAATATTTTGTTTAGTCTTTGAGAGCTATAAGGGATTATTTTGAATGTTAGTTTATAGTGTGCGTAAGCAAGGTGTTGGGTGTGGGTGAGGATGTATTGCTCTATAGGGATGCTATTTAGTTTGGTGTGGTTAATTGTGGAGTCTGTCTGCCAGGGGGAAGGGTGTGGTTTTGGAGTGGAGTGTGGTTAGAGGTTAGGTTGGAAAGAACTAGCAGAGTAATGATTAAAGTAGGATAGAGGAGTGCATTTAATAGTTGGGTTGGTTGTGTGTAAGTTATGGTGAACCCCAAAACAGTATAAGGCAGACATATATAAATAGGAAATCAAATAAGAAATTACTTCCTACAATATCAACAAACCCTAGAAAATGTATAGACCAATGTCTAGATGTTGAAACAGCAAGGTTTTAAAGAATGTACCCTGAACAGAACACGCACACATGTATTTGCAATACACAATTTGTTCCCATGTGGTGTTCTTAATCCTTAAATACTGAAATAAATACTCTGTATAAGTAGTTGCTCATGGCTGCATAGCCATGACCAAAATGTTAAATACAATATACACCATTTAATACAAAATGCAGAAAACGACTAGCCAAGGACTATACAATATATATTTATATTGCTCTGATACAAATAGAGTTTAGTCCTTTGATCAGAAATGGTATTAAATATGAGTTCTTGCCCTCAGCTGCACAAGACCAAATATTATGTTCGAAATCACAGCCTATGAAAGTCACCAGAATGATGATGAACAAAAGAGGAATTACTGGCCCATAAAGCAGATCATATGGCTGTAAAAAACATAAACCAGTTCCATAATCACAATGTTACGTGCACTGCCATTTAAAGACAATGGAATGCACAAAAATAATGTGGCATTGTGCGTGCTTACTTACATGTGTCTCTCTGTTAAGGAAGTTCAGGCCATTCTGATTGACAGCCAGGATGCAGGGAGACACAATGGTGGTGTTGCTACAGCTCTGGATGTAGAAGGAGGAACCAAACATGGGGAAGGCACTCACCACACCTAAGAATTGGGCTGTGGCCTGGTTTGGGCTTAATGCCTGCATCTGTTGCATATGCTGCATTGCAATATTCATCCACTGCTGAGGTCGTAGAATTGAGAGGGGATATACTGCTGTACTTCACGTATGGTTGGCAAGTAGATGCTGTCCTTGGCCCGATGCTGTAGCACTCTTAGCTTGGAGATCTGCTGCAGTTGGGAATCACTGGCCTTTCCGTGATGTATAATGTTAAGGAGTCCCTTCAAATAGTCAGGGAGGACCTGGTTGTAGTGCATCATGCCAAACAGCTCATTCTCAACTCTGAGTGACTGAGACCAGATCACACATCGGAACCAGAACATGAAGTTACTGTCCACCTGCTCTATCTCTGTGACAACATCTAGGATGTATTCTCTTTCGCTTAGTGGCTGGACATTCTGACCTCTGTTGGTAACTACAAAAATGGCATGGTCCTCTAAGGCTGCCGGGTATTACACTGAAAATGGGACTCCCCAACTGGAATTTCTAGTTAAATGTAAATAAACAATTCATTTACACCATGCAGTTATTTCCATCTTCCACTTTTTATAGTAATTGGTGACATTCCATATATCAGTAACCTCATGTGTTCCTAGGCTTCTGCACTTAGTAAGCCAGTAGCTACCTTTGTCCCCCTGTTCATCCATCTTTACACCAGTAACCATCTGTGCTGCCACAAATACACCTACCCTTTACTCCTGTAACTCCTGTTCTTTTATACCTGTAATCACTTGTGCTGTCATTTTTATCCATACCTGTATTATTAACCCACCTGTGGGCCTACCTTTACATCTGTAACTTGTGCAGCTCTTCCTCCACAATGATAATTTGTGTTTCCATGTTTCTGTCCACTTTTAAAATGTTTTCTTGTACCAGTTATTGGACCACCTTATTTGTGTATCCCTATAACCACCTGTGGTCCCATATTCCTACTTCCCAACCAGTAACCCTTATTTTCTGTATCCCTTCACCATTAGGCATATATGCTGCTGTGTTCCTGCACCCATAACCTATTTTTCTATAGCTCTGTGCCAGTAACCAGCTGTGCTCCCATGTTCTGACATTTGAAACTAATTGCATTCCTGTACCCCTACAGCAGTAACTGTCTACAGTTTCTCATTCTTACACCATTAACCATCTGTGATATGTTTCTGCACTGTTAACCACCTGCTTTACTTTGCTGTTAAATTTGAAACCGTGTGTGCTGTAGTGGTCTTTCACCAGTAACTGCCACTGCTGTAGTGTTCCTATACAGTAGCATGTACTTCTGTACTCCTGCACTAGTAAGCATATGTATCATAGGTTCATAGGTGTGTACTAAGCTAATAGCCTTGAGGCCTTTACAAGCCTAGCCATAGGATTACCCTGGCATTGTGCCACCCGACCTTAGTTCCCTCTGTCGAGTAGAGCCATTAGAGTTATCCCTGGGCTGAATTTTCTATTTCCCATCCATTCATCAAGATTTCTCTTGAAGAGGGTCAGTGAGGTGCTCTGCTTGACATGTATGGGAAGTCTATTCCATAGTATGGGTATTCTGGGGTTATGAAACTGTCCTGTGGTAATGAGGTTGAGGTCTCTGGAGCGTGTGGTGTGGAGGGATTGGAAGTTCTTTAGATGTAGCATTTCTGACAAAGCTGGGTCAGACATGGCTTTTAAGTCAAGCAGAGATTGCCTCTAAGTAGGTGATATGAGGCAGAGAATAGTTGAAGTTTTTTTAGTATGCCCATATAGGACAAGTGTTTCAGGCCTAGGGTCCTCTTTGTAAGATACTTTTGCGGCCTCTCCAGTTGTTGCAGGAGTCTAGTGAGGTACATGTAAAATGGGGCATTCTACTCTGACTGGCCTAATGAAGGATGAGTAGAGGGAGACAATGGCCTCTTTCTTCCTGCACGCAAAACCCTTAGTAATGAGATGGACTTTCTGACCACAGTGGCAATGTGGTGGTCAAAAGAGAGGCTGCTCTCAGCCTGTGTTCCCAGATCTCTTATAACACCTTCTGTCTTCAGTGGACTACCATCGATGTGGTAATTCATGGTAACTAGGTTTTTCCCAAAGGTGATGACACATTTTTTGGCATTGAGCTTAAGGCCATGGTTCTGACAGCAGTCGCTGGTCTCAGTGAGGCCTTTCTGTAGGATGTCCACATTACTTGGGGAGTTAATAATAGCTCCCAACTTGCAATCGTCTGCAAACTTTGTCAGCCAGAGTCCCTTTGTGTTGGCCTGGACTACAGAGAAGTAGATACCAAACAGGAGAGGACCCAGGACCAAATCCTGTGGGACTCCCTTGTGACTTGTCAGCAATCTGATGTAGAGTCAGATACTTTCACGCTGTGGGTTCTGTCTGTGAGCCAGTTTGTAGCCCACCTAGTGATTTAGGGGTTGATGCCTAGAGAAGGTTCTCTATAACTAATGCATTAAGCAAACATATAATAGAAAATGAAGGCCATAGTTTTAAATTCAGAGTAGTTAATGAAATTAAGTTAGGCATGAGGGGAGGTGATATTAACAATGCAATAGAACTTAAGGAACTCGAATGGATTATCAGGTTAGATGCTGAAGTAGAACCAGGCTTGAACGTAGCTGCTAGTTTGAAGCCAGTGTTGATTCAAAAACAAAGGGCTTGTATTTAATGCAATTTTACTAAATATATTTTATATTTAATTTTGTTTAATCAATTATATAGTATGTAGATATATAAATATATGTATTTTAAATACGCAAATGATTTTATATGTGGATTATAAATAATATATACACTTTTAGAAAAGCTTTAGTTAGGAGACTTTCCCTAAAATGCTTAATTAATGGAGGGTTTTGTTTGGCTGTCTGAATCATGTGTTTTAATTCTTACCTATTTAAAAGTTTTTGTAATGAATTTAAATCTATGTACTGATGAAGGGTGTTAACCCGAAAGCTTTACCATTAAACTTGTGATTTGTTCTTAGCGTACAACAGTGTATTCGTATATTTTGATTATTCAGAGCTGATACCAGTTATTTGTTGGAGTTAATAATAGCTCCCAACTTGCAATTGTCTGCAAACTTTGTCAGCCAGAGTCCCTTTGTGTTGGCCTGGACTTCAGAGAAGTAGATACCAAACAGGAGAGGACCCAGGACCAAATCCTGTGGGACTCCCTTGTGACTTGTCAGCAATCCGATGTAGAGTCAGATACTTTCACGCTGTGGGTTCTGTCTGTGAGCCAGTTTGCAGCCCACCTAGTGATTTACGGGTTGATGCCTAGCTTAATGAGTTTTTCTATGAATCCTGAGTGGGGAATGGTATCAAAGGCTTGGCCAGATCCAGGTAGGCTGTAATGAACCACCTTGCCTTCATCCACAGCTCTGGTGTGGCCAGATCCAGGTAGGCTGTAATGAACCACCTTGCCTTCATCCACAGTTCTGGTGACTGAGTCAAAGAAGTCGATCAAGTTGAGTAGGCATGAGCTACCCTGTCACTGTATTTGTGCACCAGTGTCCTGTTGCTGTAACTTTAAACCTGTAACCATCTGTCCTATAGTGGTCCCCCACCAGTAACCACTTGTGTTGCTGTACCCCACCACTAGTAACTACCTGTAATCCCTTTCTTCCTTTACCATTCACCTGTAAATACCTGTAGTCCCTGTCTTATATCATTAGCAAGCTGTGATGCTATGTTCCTGTCCTTATAACCATCGGTGTGCCTGTGCTGTTACATCTGTAACCATGTGTACTTCAGTAATCTTTCACCAATAACCATCTCTGCTGTTGTGTTCTTGTACCATTAAGCTATGCCTGTGTACTCTCGCATGACTGTGCACATGTGATGCCATGTTCCTACACCAGATTCCTGTGTACCTTTACACCTGCATCTGCAAGTACATAATCTCCTGTAGTCTTATACATTATGTAGCTGTGCTGCTCCCCTTGGTGGAAGGATAAGTTGAACACCTGCTTATCAGGTATGCAGTCATGAAACTGCTGGGTGTTTTCTGGGAGTTACTCTTATTTATTAGCTGTTACTGGGAAACAGAATAGCACTACCGTGTTTTATGATTGGTATATGTGATCAAATACATATCTGTTTCTGTTGTACATTGGATTATTTTTGTAATTCTGATTTTTTTCAAACTGCCAGGTTTTATACACACCTCTACTTGCAGTTTATATGGAATTACTATGTTCTTCTCATGACTATATGGGTTTTCAACATACACTCTAGTATTCTCCCACCTTACAGAAAAAAAAAATGGTCAGTCTTCTGGTCTAAAATATTTATACTTCATATACTGTATACGTTCCAGTTGTCATTGATCTTGTGAATTGGCGCTCATGGCGGAAAAGAACCCTCATTGACCCAGTTCACTTAACCAAGTTAACAATTTTTAACTGGTTCAACCCATCCTACAGTCCTTATTGTTTAAGAAGATTTTTTTCCAGTGGAAAAGATGTCCAGCTAGCTGCAGTGTAGTGTCTGTAGGCAATCGGCATCTGCCTGTTTTTCTAGTGTTTCATATTTGGCATATTGACCTAAAGAGTGACATCAATAAATATTAAAACAGTCAAATGAAACCCTAAAATACACCATTCTTCAGCTTCTTGCTAACTCATTACTATGGCTACTTTTCATATAGTCATTTATATATTGTTTGTTCATGCATTTCTTTGATTTAGACTTTAGAAGTCATGCAGAAGCATTAAATAACAATGCGCATAGCCCCAAGTCGGTCACAAAATTTCATAAAATGGGTAAATGTGCACCATGTTTATATAAGCTCAAGGCTATTCATGTCAAAGGAGCTTGGTGCTCCCTCTCTCATGTTGGAAAATACGGGTGCCCATGTAGTCATCCAGATTTTTCTTGAATATATGGTTTGATGGCTATGTTTAACTGAGAAAGGTATTTTATTCCATGCATATTGGAGCTCTTGAGATATACTATTTTCACATTTCATTGTATTGTCATTTTCAATCCACGGTATGACTGGCATTAAATTTTATTGAGGCTGTTTGATGCCTTTTGGTCAGATCAGTGGACATATTGGACCAACAGTAATGGATCCTTTTAATGCTCTATATGTTAGGTGTAGGAATTTGATCAGTTACAGACAAAAGAGAGTTGCTTAGCTTTTTGATTCTATTTATTTTATTTTTATTTTGTTAACTGGGGTAGAGCACATAATCCATCTGGACCTATTTATCTCAGCCTGGGAATCCTTTATTATATTTGAAAATCTATTTGAGAAGAATCCTTATACTGACTTTAGTTCACCAGATAGCATGTGATTAGGTTATTGTCATTCTAAAAAACACAGAAGCGGCATTTTAGAGAAATATTCATGTAAGAGAGACAAAATACAGAACTGAAACTTGGAAGCAGTACTAATTAAGTGCATACTCAAATAAATAAAACATACTGGAGAGTGAGATCTGTCTGAAATTTCCCCTTCTTTGGAACAGGCTTCCTATTCACATTAAGCAGAGCCCTTCCCTGGCCCTGTTCAAATTCAGTATAAATCAAATGATGGGAAATCACAAATTCACACCTGGAGTAGTGCCCATCTCCATTATGAACAGAGACAATCTGTAAAATGCTCAATGCACAGTCACAAATCCATGCCATCCTCTTGCTGCTAGGGCAGTATATTGTATAAAATTGGATTATATTGGCTAGGCTTGTAAGGGCCCTTAAACCATTAGCTTAGTAATCTTCTTTGAACCTATATAGTATACTCTTTGACTCTTGGGTTTAGAAACTTAGGTTGTAGGTAAATTAAGCTTGTAAAGGTTACATTGTGGAATAGTTATTCTGCTAATAATCATAGCAAAGGATACACAGACACAGTAGCACAGAGGTATGTTCCTGTCTGAAACAGGATATAAAAGAGGTGCAGTAACAAAGGATGGAGCTAAAATTTCAGAACATTAAAAGGGATTTAAAATGATATTTGTGCAAATTGTTATAGTTGGTTTCAGATGTCTTTTACCCCTTCCTAATACCACAGACATCAAGTCCAGTGTAGGTTAAAGTTTGAGGTCCGGGAGAAGGAATTGTGGAATGTATGGAATGGACCAGCATGGTCAGAGGTGGGATCTTGGGAGAAAATAATTAGGAAGCTGCAGGCATGGTTTCAGAAAGGAGAACCCAGTTAGCCATGTACATCTCTCCTACATGGAAATGTCATTGTTAGACAAAGTACGCAATGAGAAGTCAATCACTGTTTCAACTGGACACCTGGATTTTGTTAGTGGAGCAAAGACTATGGAAATTTATCTAAATTCAAATAAAAAAATGATGGTCCCCAGAATTAATGTGTGAATGTACATTAGTTTGTAACAGGACCTTAGTATGTTTTTATGGCCTGTGAGGTCTTCTAGTTGTGGGTAGGGAAGTCTGAGAGTTAGGCAGCATGTCAAGGTGATTGTGGCTTCCTCCTATAGAGACAGGTCAACTGTAAGTTGACTAAACTCATTCTGGTTTAAATATTACATATGTTGTCATCATTTATATTTAATGTGCTCTTTCACAAGCCATAACTCTCAACTGTCCAAATTTTTGTCTCCTATTTTTGGTCTGTTCTCTTACAATCTATGTTTTTGGGCAATTCACTGAGGAATGAAGTCACTAAATAATGACATGCATTTGGGTTTTAGACTTGATATCCTTCAGAAAATAAATGCATGCTAACACAAAACCTGTTATTCCATCAACTTATAAGAGCAATATTTAAAATCTGTCCTTGTTTTTGGGCATTTGTCTCCGTATCATTTTAGGCTTTGACTGGATTTCTTGTGCTAAGAGGTTTGCCATAACCACAAAACAAAAGTGAAAACTTCCTAGTTTCTGTATCATCAGAGCATCAACACGCAGTTTGAACATCTGCCTAGTCTTTCCTTGTGTTTGTTACTATATTCAGCCATTCATCCAGTAGACTCTTGCTTATGTGTAATGTTGCAGGGCTTGAGTTTAAGTTCTCAGCCTGTGTGCTTTGACTGGAATGCTTACTGACATGCATATAGCCAGGCATGTACCATGCATACTACAGTGTAAAATGTTTAAAACTATTTGTTCGGAGCAGTAAGATGTATTATTTTTTTTAATTTGCTATACTTACAGTGGTTTATGGTTGTATATTGTGTTAAATGACTCCTTTTAGAATTCCTGGTCAACTAACTGGAAGAGCACTAACAAGTAACCCCTCAATCCCCAGGTAGGGGTGGGTAATCTGTGGTTTGTAAGTAACCCCTCAATCCCCAAGGAGGGGTGGGTGATCTATGGTTTGTAAGTAACCCCTCACTCCTCAGGTAAGGGTATGTGATCTAGGGTTTGTAAGTAACCCCTCAATCCCCAGGTAGGGGTGGGTGATCTATGATTTGTATGTAACCCCCTCAATCCCCAGGTAGAGGTGGGCGAGCTATAGTTTGTAAGTAACCCCAGAATTCCCAGGTATGATTGGGTGATCTATGGTTTGGAATTAACCCCCAATCCCCAGGTATGTGTGGGTGATCTATGGTTTGTAAGTAACCCCTCAATCCCTAGGTAGGGTGGGTGATCTATGGTAAGTAACCCCTCAATTCCCAGGTAAGGGTGGGTGATCTATAGTTTTGTAAGTAACCCACTCAATTCTCAGGTAAGGGTGGGTGATCTATGGTTTGTAAGTAACCCCTCAATCCCTAGGTAGGGTGGGTGATCTATGGTAAGTAACCCCTCAATTCCCAGGTAAGGGTGGGTGATCTATAGTTTGTAAGTAACCCCCTCAATTCTCAGGCAAGGGTGGGGGTTCTATAGTTTGCCCTGAATGATATTTGAAAGAAATCCTTATTTATCTGTAGCATTGTAAAGGTAAGCTGAAACTTAACTGTAATTGCTAGCTTCTATTCTCTGTGTACTTATGTAATTTTTATACATTTGGAGGTTTTCTCCCTGGGCCTCTGCTGCAAATGGGTTTCTGCCCAATTGGACTCTTCCTGATCAACAAATGTCAAATGAATAAATGTCATCCATTTTGACCTATAACTTGACTTGAAGGTCAAATCAAACCCCCAGACCTCTTGAATTCTGAAATTCTAATCACCCGCCTTCAACTAAACTCCAGCAAATACATCATTATAATAGCTGTTTATATACCCCCAGATAACAACCCAGACATTATTGAAGACCTTCTTTGTTGGTGTGTCTCAACTTTTAGTCAAGAAACAATAATAATGGGGGATTTCAGCATGGCCTGGTACACCTGTTCCTTGGAAAATCCCTCCTATTTTATTAGCCTCCATGATTTCTGTCAGATTATACAATCCCCATACCAGATACCAGATATCAGAAACAGAACAAAAAAGAATCAATCGTAGACAAGACACTTACAAACAAGCCCTCCTTCTGTCACCAATTTGTCTGTCTCCTTGACAGTCTAAGTGATCACCCACCCACTTACCTTCTTAGGCACTTCATTTGCCATACTAAAAATATCATTTACAAACTTGCTTGCAACAAAAGACATTTCTTCCCTGAAGTCTTCAAATCTGTTCTACAACAATGTGACGGGTCCCCTTTAAAATATTTGCACTTTGACTCTGCTGTTCAAAATTTCAATGACAAATTCTTCAACCTCATAAACAACCTAGTTCCCCTTAGAAGGACCAGTTCTGACTCCAAGCACATACCATGGCTTACAAGTGACAACAAGCAGGTCCTCAAACAGAGAGAGCCTGGTCCCTATGCCACAAGACCAAAAATCAAGACTTCTCCTTGCCTACCATCAATTATGCAACCTTGCCAAAAAACAAATCTGGCACGGCAAAAAGCTACAATATACAACAGTGCAACAAAAACGCCAAAACAATCCCCAGAAATTTTGGGGAGCCATCAAACAACTACTAAAGCCTGGACAGATCATCACCTCAGCTCCAACCACAATTCCACAGGTAGCATTGCATCACAATTTAATTCACTTTGTCAACTCTATACTCTCCCTAGTAAAAATAAATAAATAATAAAACCGCTAGACCCCCGCTATCTATTCCTAATGAGTTTCAACCCTCAATTCCTTTTCAATAAATACAATTCAAACTATACCATTAAAAAACATCTTTCCAAACTTAAGTCCTCCTCCCTTACAGCTGACCAGCTCCCCAATGAATTTCTAAAACTATCAGCAGATGCCATCTCCTACCCTGTATCTCTCCTAATCAACCATTCCTTTGAGCAGTACATCCCCAGACTGGATAGTCCCTTGTATCATCCTTCTTCCTAAAGGTGGCTCCTCTACTGAGTTTCAAACTACAAGCCAATTGCTCTCCCTCCTATAGCCAAGATTCTTGAAAAATGCATACACAGACAACTCCTCGACTACCTACTAAGCAATAATCTCTTATCTGCATCTCTACATGGCTTCAGACCTAAACACAGTACAACCACTGCCCTTGTTAGGTTTACAGACTCAGTCAACCAGCTTAGAAATGGCAACCATCTCCTCTTGTCTAAGGCCTTTGATACAGTATCTCATCAAAAGCTACTAAATAAGCTAGCTTCCCTAAACCTAACCCAGCCAGCCCTCTTCTGGTTTCTCAGCTACTTAACTGGCCGCCAACAGGCAGTTAAGTGGCAAAATTAATTCACCACCCTATTGCAGCCTTGGCTATCACTGTTTAGAACAAGTAACATTAGCATAGCAGCCTTAGCTATCACTGTTTGTTTTTATGTTAGCGTTACTTGTTCTAATCAGCCATATTCTTTTTCATATACCATACATGTATCTCATAAATATTTACCACCAGAACCATGATATTGATCTCCTGATCAGTCATTTCTCTATGATGGCACAAGCTATTTCATGCTAGTTTATTTGTTAGCCTTCTTTTTTCACTTTATATTACTCTCTCAATTTTTATTGTTTGTGTAAACTATTTACTACCTATATATTGATCTCCTGATCAGTCATTTCTCTATGATGGCACAAGCTATTTCATGCTAGTTTATTTGTTAGCCTTCTTTTTTCACTTTATATTACTCTCTCAATTTTTATTGTTTGTGTAAACTATTTACTACCTATATTTACCAAAGTTATGTATTCGTAATTGTTATCAGTTTCTTTTATTGGTTGTATTGTGTTTTTGTAATGGAACTTTTATCCCCAGGTCGTCAATGAAAAAGGGCCACTGGCCCAGTTGGGCGTCCCCGGTAAACAAATGTAAAATAAAAAAAATTTCTGATGTTTGGAGAATGTATGAATGAATTTCTAAGGAGAAGCCTCACACGCATGTTATGCAAATACATTTTGGTGAAGGCTGCATCAGTAGCTGTTCATCTGTTAGTGCGCAAGTTAACCTTCTCAGTGAGAGACTTGTATTTGTTATAACAGGAAACCGTGTTTAACTGTCAACACAGAAAGAGTTTTAGTGACTGGATGACCTGGTTTTCCATAAATGACATAAGGAGCCTATCAGACAAAGTGGATTATTTATTTATTTATTTATTTTTTTTACAAAGTACCACCTGAGTTGTCTGTGCATGTCCATAATGTGCACAAATAGTTAACTTCTTAGATGCCAAATTTTACCTTCTTGCTGGGTTAATAGCTTTCAAAGAGAGACTATTATTGCCTGGTACACTAGCATCTGCATTTTAATGAACCATTGTATTTGCCAACTGTGAGCTATGAAAATGTTTTTTCTCACAGCACCTTTTAACAATAGTTAAAAATCAGAGTTGAAGGGCATTCCAACAATAGTAGGTCTTGTTTTGACTTGATGTGGGGGGGGGGGTGGCTGTTGTGGAAGGTAGAGCAAGACCGTATTTTAAGTTTAATAGATCTAATTAATGTTGGACAAACTGCTTTTCTGTTCTCAGAAGTAAAGGCTGGACTGTTCAGTTTCATTTAGTGGATTACTGAATTCCATGCTTACAGTGTTCTGTTAAGATGCGCCGAGATGGAATGTGACTGTCCCATAGTCCTACATACCTCTGAATTGCTTGTAATCCTGCCTTGCCAGCATACAGGATAAGCGGATGTAACTGTTTGTTTATTGATGCACCACATCACTGTTTTGTCCATGATGATCTGAAATTAATGATTGAGGTCTAGAGGGCCTGATGCAGACAAACTGGGGGTCTATATCATATATTTGAAATTCCAAAATATCCAACAGCATGTGTTTGAACTTGGAATTTCGAATATTGATAACACTGAACGCTCAGAATAGCAAATTTTTTTCCCAGGGAAAAAATTCGCTGTTCCGAGAAACATGCACACCAAAATAAATAAACCACAGACATACAGTTAAGAAAACCAAACCCCACACTAAACCATACATACATTACTAACTATCCACTTACCTTAACCGCACCCTAACCCTAAGGTCCGTAACTATCGTACACATACCCTATGAAACTATACACAAAGCAATTTAATGCAAACACATACAGTTAACATAACCCAACTACACCATACATACACTACTAACTATCCACTTACCTTAACCCACACCCTAACCCTAAGGTCCGTAACTCTCACATCACAGTGGAGGAAATATCAAAGCCATGGAACAACCCACCGAAATCTTGCCCTAGGTAAAATTTCGATATTCCGGGGCTTCACTATTTTCATCATTCGATGTTGTGGGTTCGGCATTTTTACGTTCAACGTTTTACTTCTTCGAATTATTGATATCAACCCACAAACTGGTGCCAGAGCCATGGAAAAAATGCATAATAGAACCTTTTGAAAATACTGCTACCCCTGGAAACTACCACATTGATAATACAACCCTAAAAGCAGACCCAGTGGTCAATGATCTGGGAACGCATGTTTATAGTAACTTGAACTTTGACTACCATGTGTCTACTGTGGTGAGAAAAATCATTCATGTTGCGTAACCTATAAGTAAGTTCATGGTATACAGGTGCAAAGAGGTCATTGTTCAACTCTACTTGGCTCTCATCAGACCAGTCATTGAGTACAGCACACCTTCGGCATGCACCTGACCTGGCACTTGAAACAGCTTATGAGACAACTGAGGTTCCACACAAAGAGGTTCCACACAAAAAAGACAAAGAATAAACAAGAAGTCCGACACAGAAGATCTCAAAGCTTTATCCCTGTGATTGGTCTCCTACAGACTGCTGTATGGTGATCAATGCCTAGTCTACAAGGCATCCTCTGATCCCACACTGATGGATTTGTTGCACATCCACAAAACAAAGATGTTTATTGGAAAAAAAACAATAACAGTAGAAATACCCAGTTAAGGAACTACACCTCATCTGTGACATATACTTGTCCTTTCAAAATGTCTGTGTCTCAAAGATTAGCCCTTGTCTAGAACAGGCTTCCAATCCATGTGAAGCAGAGCTCACCCCTATCCATATTCAAAATGTAACTTGGACCAATGGATGAGAAATTGGAAATGTACCCTTAGTTTGTCATCTATGTCCTCAATGGACAGAGGCAACCTGTGAATGTTTGTGTACAAACCTATTTTGCAAATGTAAAAATTCTTGAGGTACTACTGATGCATGTGAACAGTATTTGGGTAAATATGATGTAAGGTTGATTAGGCTTAAAATGGCTCTTGGGCTGATAGCATAGTAGCAGCCTATGAAGGGCATTTAATTTAACCTGAAAGCTCACAAGGCCAAGTGGATTGCCAGCATCTGTTTTAGAGTAAGGTGTTGCAGCAAATTGGATGGAGATAATAGGCTTTGTACTATAAATCTTGGTGATATGCTTTCCATTCATTGTCTCTTGAGTCTGTTTCTTCTTTGGAATCCGAAAACAAAGGACAGTCTAGCCTGTTGTCACTCCTTTTGTGCCTCGACTGGACTTCCTTCACATAGGATGGGATTAATGACTCAAATTTCTTCAGAAATTGGGTAATCTTATTTCATAGGCTCTATAAAGTACCATTGAACCTTTCACATGTTAAATGTTGTAATGACAGCCACAAAGATAACATGAAGCTCATAAAGTGTTTAGAAATATCCTTCTTGCCAATGTCATTTGTGGTAAAATGCTAACAAAAAATAGCAGTTGTACCCATTTTTGTGGTAAAACCTTTAGGGAAATGCACACAATTGTCCCAAGAAATCTCTTTGTGTAGACAGGAAATAGATATTTTTTTCTTGATGATAAAGATACCAGATGGGACTTCTGTTGAACTATGAGCAGTCTGTCTTACTCCTGCATCTTCCCAGTAAGAAAACATTAGAATGTTGTCATTTCTTACCACAAGTTTTTTTCTGTCATTATATTTTCTTTTTTTACTTTTTATCATCTGAATGCCTGGTTGCAAGTCTCTCTTGTTAAGAGTTCATCTAAAGGGCCTGTTAAAGAATTAAAGGTGTTTTACCTTCTTTGCCCCTTTGATGCACATGTTAACAGTTTTGTCAGTCGAAGTGTAAACTCACTGACAGAGAGAACAGTCTTCATTCTGTAAATTTGTGGTTTGCAAATTAACCAGTATAATTAACCCAGCTGGCTTACTTGCTACCGCTGCCTTAGAAGTAGACTGGAGTATTAACTTCACTGACTTCATGAATACTGTTATGGTAATGCAAAATACCTTGTGTTCATTTCAGAAAACTGGGGAAGAGCATTGTTTGGATGTAAAACCCATTGTGCCAGAGGCTACATTAATATTAATCAGAGTAAAACTGCTCATAATGATCTTGATGACAGACTGCCTCTTGTATTCGAATGGCAAATGATGGAACTTAACTACTATATTATCAATAATCTTGGATGGGGCAGAAATATAAATAGAAGAAATGCAACTGATTTGGTGTAATGGAGAGCAATAAGGAAATATGAGTAAATTTTTAGTAGACTTGTTTGGGACTTTATTGTAAGAAAAAATGATCTGATGAGGAAAACAAAGCTTAACCATAGAATTTAATCGCAAAAAAACAGTGAATGCAAGCCAGCCACTGAGGGCAGTCATTATCCATTTTTGAAGCTTTACTGGCATCCATGGGACTACTAAAAAATAATGGATGATGGGTCTTATGATCTCCAAAGGAACTGTAATATGTGTACACCATTATTACTTGACTATATTGACCAAGAAGCATAATGAATTTTTGTTTGCTTAAATGGTTGAAACAATCCAATTATAGACTTTCTCTTTTACTTCGTACTTGTCTGAGCTTTGTACATAAAGAAAATTATCCAGATTTTCATGCATTAAAGGAGGCAATTAATTTCCGTAAAACATAAATTTGGTACAAGCAGCAGAGTTTTAATGGTTGACAAAGCTACCTTTCTTCTGAAGAAAAAGTATATTGTACAGAAGGAGAAAAGAGACTCTAGGTAGGACAGCACCTACTGATTTTACTGGATAACGTAGTGAAAGATCTTCTCAAATGTAGTTCTCCTATTGCTTTCTTCATTCCACCCCCTCCCTTCATTACTGGATTACCACCGTATATTAAATTATGAATTGTCATGTTTTGCACCGATATGGTTCATAAATGAATACAAGGCTAACTGCCCTAAAGGGCTACTTTAAGCCTAGCCAATACCTGAGGGCAGAATCAAACATTGCACTTTATTTCTATGATGTGAAGACTTTATCCATTATGCCAAAACTTCTCCCCTTATATTAGCATCATCTGCAAAATGTTGTGTTTATTATGAACTGTTTGTTGCCTTTTCCCTTCAGTAATTTTAAGGATTACCACATTGTGTTTTTTTTCTTAAGGTTTATTGATTGCCTAATTTTGCACATATAGTCTTCAAATTTAATAACCCATGGCCAGTATGACAATAAGTCTGTTATGTGGTTTGTTACACTCTAGTATTAGTATGGCACTTCTGATTCTTAATTCATTCAGTGTTTATAATATAAAAAACTAACAATTCACATAAGTTAGCAAGTACATTTTTAATTTTTTATTTTATACTATGCTTCTCAGAGTTTATCTATTATTTCTTTATAGTGAGGAGATTCTTGTCACTTTCCTATCCCCCCCCTTTTTTTTTTTTTTTTTTTTTTTTTTACTACTATGTTAGCAAATGTATTTTTAATACAGTGGGAATAAAGAGTAACAATACAGTATAGTGTTTCTTGGTGTGTTACACCTGCCCACACACATATACATACACACACACACACACACACGTATATTGTGTACACACATATATATTTCATTGAAGGTAGCATTGACTGAAATGCAAATGGTCAAAAAAATGATTGAAAGTGCATTTGACTGAAAAGCCATTTTGTCAAAAAATAAAGTCTATAAATGTTATTTCTGGTGGTGTTTTTACTCATAGTTGTTGGGAGGCATAATTATGAAGTTTTTGTGTGAATTGTCATGTTGTATCCCCAGGTTTGCTGAAGATTTTGTTCTCCAGCTTTGATTCATTGTGTGTGGTGCTTTTTTCTTTTCACCACTGCTGTACCACAGTGGAGTTGCTTTATATAATTAAAAAGTGTGTGGTAGGCACTGCCCCCTCCCTTTTGGGGAGGTTCAGGGGGCTTGACCTCTGTAGAAAAGCTTTTTGTGCTGTATAATATTTTTGAAATGGCTTTTCAGTCACATCCTTTGTCATTTGTTATAAATATTTGTACTACAGTTAAAGCTATCTAATCATATGTATACACGCATGTGTGTGTGTGTGTGTGTGTGTGTGTGTGTGTGTGTGTGTGTGTGTGATATATATATGTACGTGTGTTTACAGTAGCCATTTTCTATTTTGTCTTTTGTTTTACGATCAGCATAAGGACTGAGAAATTTGCAAAGGATATATTAAGAGATAATGAGAGCCATTTTTTTTGGAAAAAAATACATGCTTGGTTTGCGTAACAATTTGTTATATTATTTTGTCAGTTTATCCAAATTTTAACGATAACAATTTTTAACTTTTTATTCTGATTTTGAAAAAGGATGCTGATAAACATATTTTGGCTTGCAATTTTAATTCTGTAACACATTTTTGATCATGGTCAAAAAAACACTAATTGTTTTATATTCATTTGCCAAGGTCTTAACTAGGATGAAGATCTTTGATTATTTTATTTATTTTGCATTTGTTTACAGTGATGGTCCGACTTGGACAGTGCCCATTTTCAGTGGAGGCCAGGGGAGAAAAGCTCCATTCTAAGCTTACATACAAATTACCACAATAAGTAATAATTATAAACAAAATTGACAAAAAATGAGCGTTAACACATTTACAGGATAAAAATGTAAAAAAAATATATATACATACATCAGGATTCCTGACAGTAGTAAATTTCTACAGTGTATTCAGTTTGTACCACCCAAATATATCCTTTGGACAAGGGTGGATGCAGTTTATATTCATAAAGATTATATGAAGCAGTGCTATTATTTCATAACTTGTATTTGTTACTGTTGTATCATCCATTGATAAATTTTATAGTAAAATATGCAGAATTAAGTTTACTTAAAGTATCTTGGGTAAATGACTTCTTTAATGCTAAGTATTCAGAAACTTCAGATGTTATGTTAAATATTCATGGCTGGTTCCTTTTAAATATTTTCATATTGCTTCTCCCTATTCAGCTGTTATTGCTGGCTCTTCCCTGGTTAGCATGTCCATACCCTGGATATTACAGTTTGTCCTACTTAACCATGTTGTCAGGTGACCCTTGACTACTGGGGTGGAAAGCCATGCATTACTCACTGTTACACCTAGGGTATTCTTAGTGAGTTCCCTATAGTACATTAAGGTAGAATAACAGGCCTGAAAAAAGAGTCAGACTTGTGTTTTCATGTATGCATTCAGTTTCAGGAAAAGACAGTTCAGTAGAAAGGAAAAATTAGAAAAAGAATGATATAGACAGTTAGGCACTGTGAGGCACATGCAAGGCTTGAAAACAAGGCTAAAGAGATGTGTAAAACATTACAGGGTTTTGGTATTAGGAAATACTTCATGACACAGTCAGTGAAGTCAGCAAATTAGTTTTTGGACTGATATGTAAAAGGATCTTTACAATACAGACATTTGAGCCCGAGTACAGAAGTCAGGTCACATATCCAGCATTCCGGAATTTCTGCAGACTCTCTTATTTCTCAGCACTGTTACTGAAGACAGTATTCAGATATTATTAACATCCAATAAAGCATAATTAACCGAACTACAGCATATGCAGACTTTATTGTGAAAGTACAAAAAGATGTGGCTCATAATGAAGAGACTGGCACCTGTTCAGCACAAGTTTGGGTAACTAACAGACTTTCATTCAAGTCTCATTTCAGTTGTTTCCAGTTAACTCCAGTATAATACAGTCTTATCAATTCTTTCATTGGCGAGCCTACCATTGATGCTGGGGGCAGCAGTTAAAGTAATCACAAAACACCATAGCAACTTTACATCAGCAGTCAGACTGTGTGTTCTAAAGTGTAGTCTACAGAAGAGCAATGTTTCTTTCAAAGCAGTCTTATCAGCAGTCAGACTACATGTACCACACTTCTTTAGAACTTCAAAAGAGGCAACTGTATTTATGATGACACTTTCTATCAGTAACTACAGCAAATGTTTCATAACAGACTTTTCAGCAGCACACCAGGGTTTTTCCAGATGGGAGACTGTAACCTCTTATGGAATAAGGTCACAGCCAACAGCACTATAGTTACTCATTACAGAGCAGAGCAGACCTTTTGGTAAGACACCACTAATATTCCAGATGTAAACTTCTTACAGAAAACAGCCAGAGCAAATATACCTCTACATAGACTAATTGCAGCTATTAGATTGCAGAGCATCAGTGTTTAAACACTACTGCAGGAAAAGCCTAAAAGAGCATCAAAAGACCAGCATTGTTTTGGAAAATCTACAACCTTCACAACATAAAGACAACAGCAACATACTTGACCATCTCCACAAACTATAGTTTCCAGTGTGACGTCACATAGCCAAGAAGCAAGAAAAAATTTAAAAAGCTTCAGACGACAGGACACATTCTTCAATCATGAAGTTATGCAAGGGCTTATATGCACTTTTTAGCTAAGAAAGCTCAGAAAAATTTAAATGCATCAGTAAATGTCATTTACATACCTTTTGTATAAACATGTCAAGTAATACTTCTACAGCTAAAACACCAGTAAATGTTTGGTTTAAAGTTTAAAAATTGGGTATAACAGTCTAAAAACTGTCTCCCAGAAATGTTCTTTTAAAGTTAAAGGTTATTGGTTCAAAAATGTTACTTCCTTCCAGACTCAAAAGGGTTAAATCACAGAAGCACACTGCAACAGATGCACTAATTCATGATTCGCAGAATGAGTCAGCTTCTGTCAGTAATTCTTGTTTACAGACTTCAGACTTCAGTGTAAATGCTACAGCACATGTAATTCAAGAAACAGAGTTAAGCTGAAGTACAATTTCAACTGCACATGTTCAGAATGTAATAAATTATACTTTACATGTAATTCAGATTACAGAATTAAGTCACAGTATTGCACATACAAACATCGACAGTCAGATAATGCACGTAACACGTAGGCAATGTCACAAGTTCACATTATTAGATGTTCATAATGTAATAAATTTTCACAAACCAGTGCAAATATTGCACTGAGGGGGGAATAAGAAGGATCACAATGCTGATTTTGATCAGTCTGATAAAGTAAATGATGGACAGATTTCAGAGCAAAGTAAAAAAAAAAAAAAAAAAAAAAACTCATAACATGGCTCAAGTCAGTGTTGCTTGTTGTATAAAAAAGGATTTTCAGCTTACCTATAAAGGGTGTGGCAGTCCAGCACCAAATCTGAGCATTTATCTGTCATTGTTTTAGGCTGAACAAAATGACAATACTTCATTGTTAGAAGAAAAAATATGGAATGTACTGATTAATACAGACAAATCAACTTTAGTTACAAAATCGACCTTTATTAGAGGATATACATGCAGTTTTGTCAGAATTTTTAAAGGGTCAAAGATTGCAGCAGCTAACAGTTCAAAGTGTAACAGCTCTGTACTAGGTATGGACATGTCATCAAAGTTGTATGTTTTAGACCTCAGGAACAAGATTTTATGGAAAAATAAAAATGCTACAGAATGTACAGTAGTTCACACAGATGAAATTGAAGTTGCATGCAGTGGATTGTGCAAATGTACAGAATTAAAAAAAAAAGTGGTTACAACAGGAACATTCAGATTTATGGATTAAAGATAAAATACATTTGAGTTCAGCTGAAGTGCTCGGAGAGATTTATTGGGAGTGGCTAGTGAGAAAAAAGGGTCACTGTACACATGCATATGGTGTAGGGTATACCAGAAATGTCTAGTTAATTCACAGAATAAAGGATTAACAGTTATAGATTTGTCAGATTAATTTTTTGTCATGTTTTGTTTAGCAGACATTAAGATCTTTGTATTATGGTAGTAAAGTGTTGCAATACATATATAATATCTTGATACAGACAGAGGCAAAAAAAGCATTCACAGATATGTTTTGCTAGTTTGCAGAATGTAAAATTTAAACTCAATGCTACATTTTAAAAGTGACAGTACAGTCAAGTTCAGATGTCATGGATGAAAAGAGTGCATCATAAATATTATTCATCGTTAAAGCCACAGGTTCACTTCCTGCGTTATACTTGTATAAAGGGCAGACAAGTAAAGTTCCAGAATTGTATCAGTTCAACTCTAGTAATAAATGTGTATGCTATATGAAGATACTTCACATACTTGTATAAAAGGCAAGTAAACTTCCAGATAAAGGAACTTCACATACTTGTATAAAGACAAACAAGTAACTTTTGTAATAAATATGTCTACGTAATCGGTTTAAGATTATTTATATCTCATGCAGAAAGTGCAGTTTTATTGGATTACAGGCCAGCCCAGCGAGCTGTACTGTATGCCATAAAATAGTATGGTAAAGGTTAATTTAATATTTTTAGTGACAATTTATGCAGTTACAGTTCTTACTATTTATCCAAGACAATTGTAGATAATAATAAGTTCTTGCAGCATTCAGTAGTACTGAGAAAATTAAATGTTAGGTAAAGGAACAGCTATTTTAAGACATTGGATGGAGTTTCACACACACACAACAGTATGTTAATATTTCAACATTCTTTGCATTTCTGCACCTTTGTAAAATTAATCTTAACTGCTGAAATGCAAAGAATGTTGAAATATTAATACAGTGTTTGATTACTACTTTAGGTTCATTTGAGGTTATAACAGGAAAAAAGCCATTGAGGTTTTTGTTTGATTTAATAATAAAGTTATAGCCTTTCCATTTCACTGTAGTACATTAGCAGTTTGCTTACAGACTTACAAGACTTTATTAGCTGCATATGTTTATTTCATGCATAAAAAATGTAGTCAGGGCAACAAGCAATGCTATTAGTTTATAATTGTTGAAGCTGAAATGTTATTTTAAGGACCTGATGCTGTGTTTGTGCTTTGCAGAAATCATTTCCAGAATTGATTTTAAATACACTCAAAAACATCAGTCACCCATCCTTACACAAAAATGGGAAATAGATGGTTTGAAAGGCCTAAGAAAAAAAGTGACACAGGAAAGGACACATGGCCATTAAAAACCGCCTCCAATACCGTAGTAGTAATAGGGACAATGCAGAGTAAGGCCTAAACTTGGCAAAAGCTGTGGTGCACAAGTCAAACAGAATTTATGTAAATTATAGTTAAAGCAAATATGTATAAGTTTTCATGTTTTCAGGCATTTGTATAACAGTTCTGGTTATATTTGGACAATGCTGACCGAAAAAGGTGCTAATAGTTTAGTTTCCAGAATAAAACATTTGCCTGTTTTCAGTTATACTTTTATCTGTATTATTTAACACTGGCAAAAGATATTCCTTTAGTATTAGTTTAGTTTCCAGAATATACACAGCTATTTTAAATGTTCAGTATAAATATGTATCACTTTAATGTAAACGCCAGTCAAGGTTCAGAATATTAGATTCACATTCAGTTATGCATTCAGTATAGTACATTCAGTCAGATTTCAGGATACAACATTCATACTCTGTTACAACATGAATTACATCACACTTCAGATAATTTAGTCATTAGTTTAAGGGTAAACTGACAGTTATTTGTATTCAGTCATTAGTTTTAAGGATAAAGTGACAGAAATATTTGTAACATGCTTATTAAAATAAGTTATCTAAAGAAAAGATAGTGATAAAAAGGTAGTGATAGTTATTCAATATACAAAGACATAACAGGGCAGGCTTAATTTGCTAATTTACAGATTACAGTGCACTTTACATAATTGTATATTAGAAAGCTAAAAGGACACTGACAGAAATACAGAGCGCATAGGTTTTAGTAAACTGTTATAGCTCATAAATATTTACAGCATATTTAAGACCAATTTAGAATGCAGACATCTACTACATCACATAGAAATTAAGAAGATAAATAGAATTATTAACAAATTTAGCTGAAAATGTACAGAGACAAGTTTAATGCAGTATATGGTAATTATGCTTCAAGACCAGTTATAAAGTTATCCCTTTAGTGCTGATTTCAGTTAGTTTCAGAAAATAGCCATCATGCTTAATAGGCTGTACAATAAAAAAAGAAATGGACAAAACAGTATGTTTGAGGATTTAAATCTATGGACAACAGGAAAAGGTTTAATTTACTATAAGAGAGAGACCTCATGGTACAATAAGACCAGTTCATAAGGTAGAAAACATAGGCACTAGACAATGAAATGTTGTCATTACAGCATACAGAGAGATGGAAGAAAAATAGGCAGGGTTTAATAGTTAAAACTTTGTCTAACTTAGGTGAAGACTCTTGGAGACAGGTTGAGAATGTGTATGGCATTTTTTTCCATGCTATTTCTGGAACAGCAAGGCTAAAAGAATAACCTGGCCTAATCCAGTTTCGAAACCACAAAAGTTTAAAAAAAAAAAAAAAATGCTGATTTTTCAGAATAATGGGCAGGTTTTAGATTGATCACACATACATTAGAACTTAAAGACTAAAGGTTATGGATCTAGGTAATGGGGTAATTGCTGGAACAGGTATATTCCCCTGCATATGTAGCTGTTAAAGTTATTTGAGAATTATGTAAATTAGCCAGGTTGCTGGAGGAATGAGCTAATAGTACCTCTGAGACCATAAAGGACATCACTTATCTGTCAGGACACATCTGCAGATTGAGTGAGGTAGCATAAAACCCATATATTCAAACCAGATTACAGCAGTTAGCAATGCAGATATGAGGTAACTACAGAAAAGTCACTGTAAACCTTTGTCAGGGACCTCCAGGGGTGCCGTTAGACTGAAGGTGCTCTTAATGAGTTCACTATAGTACATTAACGTAGAATACTAGGCCTGAAAAAAGGGTCAGACTTGTTTTCATGCATGCATTCAGTTTCAGGGAAGACAATTCAGTAGAAAGAAAAAGATATAGACAGGCACTGTGAGGCACATGCAAGATGAGACTTGAAATCCAAGGTTTAAGAGGCATGTAAAATATTACAGGGTTTTGGTATTAGGAAATACTTCATGACACAGTCAGTAAGTTAGCTTTTGGACTGATATGTAAAAGGGTCTTTACAGTACAGACACTCGAGCCTAAGTACAGAAATCAGGTCAAATATCCAACCAAACTACAGCGTATGCAGGTTTTATTATGAAAGTACAAAAAGACTTGGCCAATAAAGGAAAGACTGGCACCTGTTCAGCACAAGTTTGGGTAATTAACAGATTAAGACTCTCATTCCAGTCTCATTTGTTATTTCCAGTTAATTCCAGTATAATACAGTCTTATCAATTCTTTCATTCACTAGTGACTAGGAGTAAAGGATCCTAGAGAGAGAGAGAGAGAGAGAGAGACAGAGGGAAGATGGCAGTGAGAGCCTTCTTTTGTGTGGATCCAAAGAAAATTCTAGGTTGGGTAGTGGTGTTTGCAGTGACATTGTAATATGTGACTCTAAAGAAGAAACATTGTTACTCCAGTGGTATGTGCAAACTAAAACCAGTAAACCACAAATGCACCTAGTTGCTTACATAGAAGTGTAGAGTTGATTTAATCATGAGTTTTGTTTTATTTGATGAGGCAGGAAATGGAAGGTTTTTTAAACTTCATTTCAAATTTTTTTGTATGAAGTCTCATTTGTGGTTTGTTAGGCAAAAATGCTTACCATTACATTTTTGTGATGGGTAACTGTGTTCGTGGTTTATTCCTATATTAAGTAAGCTACCTGCAAAAGGCTTCTGGCCTTCATCAGAGGTCACACAGAGGAAATGTCCATGAACCCTTCCACTAGGATATGAAAGCTGGCCACTAGGCATGTTGTTTCACCTTGGCTGATCCTGCTAGTGGTCTAAGCTCATTTCTGAACTTGGATCACTAGTGGTACTGTTTGGACCTTTAAATAACAATTCTGTAAAATTCACAGTAGGCAGCTAGTGACCAACTGCAGACATGGATAACTTTATGAATAGCCTTCCACTTTATTCAAAGAGACACAGACAAAAATAGTCTGCAGTTTGTTGCTAGCCCCCTACTGCGCTTTAACTGTGTTTTTCTGGTTGGCATTTGCTCCTTGCACAGTATTCCTGAGTATTTTCAATTCTGTGAAATTAAATATTGCTTTATGGGAAGCCTTTGAAGGTTTTCTAAACTCTCATTTTTGCATAAGTCTTAAATGTAAATCACAGAATGCAGAATAGCTTGCTATTATACATTCTGAACCTTTTATCAATTTAAAATAATCACCCAGATCATCTTACATTTGTATACATGTTAAAGATTAAATTAAATGAAATGATTGAACATAAGATTAAACCTTGAATAGGTATTAAATATAAATTTGTGAAAAAAAAATTAGTCCTGTCATTTTGTCTATTTTTACCTAATAGAACAAGTACTGAAAATCTAAGAAGACATGCAGACATTTTAGTGGATATCCACTCTAATAGCAAAAGTTATGCTACAGGAGATATTCTAATCTAGTTTATATTAAATTTGAATTGGATGGGGAAAACTTGTCAGTTTGTATAGGAAGACTAGTTGAAGAATTGAATATTCCCTAAATTCTCTGTTGGATGCTTACTTTTAAAAATGATGATTCAGCCCTTTACATTTGTCGACATAGTAGTATTAAATAATTGGAGACAGAGAAATTTTGAAGATGTTTGTAATTCTTCTACAGATCTTAACAACTATTTTCCAGTGTAAAGGAAAAATGCAATTTTTTTTTTTGCCCTGCCAAATCCTGATAAAGACTCCTTTATGTGAATAATTGTCTTCCTGTTATTGATTAAAACTAATTATAAGTTATTCATGAAAGTTTTATTTAATGGAATCAAGAAATTAATTCACTCTGCATTTACATGATTTTATGCAAACAATGGGCTGTGTTAAGAGATAACAGAATGTTATCTTAGCCTACTCAAGGAAAAACTTTGCTTTAATCCATTGGTCCTTGAAAAAAGATTTTGGTAAACTATTTTGCTGTCCGGTTCAATTCTCAGCTAGAGCATCTTCTGCGTGGAGACATGCGTGAATGGGCGTACCTTTGTTGAAGGTTGTGCGTCAGGCGTGGCAAGCCGGTACATAAAAATCACCTGCCAATCATTAGCAGACCGGAGTTCCGCTGTGGCGACCCCTAACCGGGAAAAGCCGAAAGACACTTTATTTTGAACCTATGTTTCAGTTTAAGTAAACTCAATTGTCCTGATTTATTTAATCAGTAAATATTTTTGTTCCAATATATACATAACATTAGGTTAAGACCTGTTCTTTTTCACATATTTGAAATAAAATGTGGCACAAGACAGTGATGTCCCTTATTTCCCATCTCCTTATTTTGACAATGGAATCAGACTATTAATAAGAAATATATTTATCACAAATGTGCATGTCAGATCTTTTTTCGTCAGATGCCATTATGATTTATGCATAGAATGCACTTCACATTATCCCAGACCATCAGGTTATATGTTGAAGAAAGTTTTTGATGTTCTTAAAGTATTAAGTAGTAGTTCAAATGTTAAAGAATCTCCAGATTAGTTAATAAGCTTTAAATATAACATAGGTCTATTATTTTCAAAGGTAAATGAGAAAATGAAAATCCTCAAATACTTAGGAGTGTATGTTGCATCCTCCAGAGAACTTTTAATTAATGCAAAGTTTTTTAGTAGTAGTACTGATACTTTATTACTGCAGTGTGATACTAAACACTATACACAAGATCAACATGTTACTGTTTTAAATTTATTTTATTGCCTAAATTGATGTATTCTTTTCAATCTTCAAATTAAACTGACTCCGTATTGGTGGTCTGATGATAAAGAATAAGTATTTTGGTTATTTAAATTTTTTTTAATTTAATTCTTATTTTTTCATATATTTTCCTTGTGGTTTTCATCTGTGTATGTGTATTTGAAAGACTTTTGAACTTCATAATTTTTTTAAATGGGTTAACCCCTTAACATGGCATTATTACAGATATTATAGTATCTTAAGTATTCAGTGATCACTTTTCTATCCATCCATTATTGAATCACACTACAGTTGTTACCCTTGCATACTGATAACAATGACCCTTTTATGTTTCCCAATGCATAAATTAAGAATGTGACATTCTAAGAATTTAAGTGGTTATAAGTGTTTATAGAGTTCAGTGTTTAAAAACTTGGGTACCATTTTAATGATTATGATTTTTAGTATTCTTCATTCGGTATGAAAAGATAACTGTTTAGCAGCTTGTTGCAGTAATAGACTAGCACTGTTCTTGGCTGAGATCTAAACAACATACCTCTGGATAGAAGTCTTTAACAAATATAGCTTATTCTAAATCAAATTTATGCAAGCTTCTTAAGGGTTACAATGCTGCCTTACCTGAAAATTTGTGGGGAGGAAAAAAAGTTATTTCTGATTTAAAAAAAAAAAAAAAAAAAAAGGAGGCCTTGCTGAGGAACCTTTATCAACACTTGTAATTCCAACATCTTCAGTGGAAAATATATTCACCTCATATGTAATAAATGCGGGTACATTTGATCCTAATCATAATGCTTGCTGGAGATGTGGTGACAGTGAAGCAGGGAATCCGGAACAGGCATTTGCAATATATCCTAAGTTGCCTATATTAACAAAGCCTATCTGAAAATAGTAAAAAAAAAAACAGATGATCTCACTCTGGAATTAGACTTTTTATTGTTTATATGAAATTATTGGAATTCCAGTTCCTGATGTCCTTCCCTTTTCACAAGTAATTATTCATTGAAGTTTGCTTGCTTTAACTAAGAATGTACTAGTGTACCATCTGTGAAAAATGATCTGATATGGATTTATATTTATATATGTTACAAAATTTATACAAGCAAATTTAACTGCATAAAAAAGTGGTACAGCTGTTGGATATCATAGAAACATGATCTAATTATTTCATGCAGTGAGTATAACATTGGTTTGCTGTTTATATTGCTTTCTATATCATCTGCAGGTTGATATTAATTAAAATGTGCCTTCTTTTCTTGTATGTATTGTATTTTAAACGCATTGCATTTTCTGGTGTTCAATTAAGAATTTGTTTTCTTTAAAGAATTACTTGATTAAGTTAATTGGTAGAGGATTTTTGTTGGTTGAGTAATTTGTGGCTTTTGGTTATGTAAATTTGAGTGTTTGAATAGTTTTCTATTCTGAAGAACTATTAAGGTCGAAAGTGCTAAATCAATTTTAAAATTGTATCCAGGTTTACTACATGTCCATTTTTTTTTGTCTTCACACAGTGGTTGTTTCTTATGAAAAAATTAGACACTGTCATCTGTGCTAGCATGTCTGGCTGAAGTTTTGTATATAATTTCAGATGAACCTGTGTATTATATGCCAGCATGACTAGCTATGATATTGTAAATTTATAATCTGTACAGATTGTTTTAAAGATTTGAACAGTGTCCTTTTTACATTTATAACTGCACATGTTTGTGAAGAAAGATTATATAATTTCAGATGAACCTGTGTATTATATGCCAGCATGACTAGCTATGATATTGTAAATTTATAATCTGTACAGATTGTTTTAAAGATTTGAACAGTGTCCTTTTTACATTTATAACTGCACCTGTTTGTGAAGAAAGATTCTAAAGGCAAACTATCTCAGATTCAGCTGATCTGCAGATGATGCCCACTGGAATGTTGACAGTTGCCTTGTGTTTCTGTCAGAAGTTGAAAGACAGGAAGGCACTTTAGTCTGTCACAACTGTTCCAGTTCTAATTTTCATTTCGTATTTTGAAAATCAACCAACAGCTCTTTACTAATCTATAAAAGAGCCTGCTGAAAACAGTTGGTCAGTTACAGTTGTTAGTTGCAGTTACAGCTGTACTGTGCAGTGAATACTCAAAAGGACTTGCCAAGAACTGTAAGCCTACCTTTGTTCTATTGTAGTAATTTAGTCTAGATTAGGGGCAGTGTTCTTTAGTCAGATAGGGACATCATAACTAATCGGTTACCCTTTTTCTGAATGTTAGATTTCTATCATTCAATATTAATTTTATTTTCCTGGTGATTGAGTTCTGTTTGTTCACTGGAAATTACTGTTTTATATTTTTAATCATTTTATTCATTATTAAATATTTTTATTAACTTGCATTGTGGCCAGTAAATCAATGTTTCCTTTAGTGATAGGAGAGTGTTTATACATGCCTTGATAACTTCCTGGGCCACTCCAAAAGCCTGACTGCTTAGGCCATTTGCTGTCATTTGTTTTAATATCTAATTTTCATAACTGGACACTCCTTTAAAGGGAAATGAAGACACTCTGCTTGGTGGCAGCACTTACTGTATTATTTTGGGGAAGGGATACAGCATCTGTGTCAGGCTTTCCCAGAAGTGTTTGGATGTGTGAGATTTAATTTAAATGTGAGTGTATCAGAGGTCTTAAACTGGGATACATTGCTCTGAAATGTGCAATAAGGAGTTACATTAGGGATGGACAGAAGTATGCAGTCCAGTCCCTGGTTATAGGACATGCTCCTGTTGTGCTCTTAGGGGAAAATTGTAAAATATTACTCCTGTTTCAGTGACAGTCTCTCACATTGGGGTTAGTAGTGAGGATTGAAATGCCATAGTTACTGACCCAGGTTAGTAGGGGACATCACATTACTGTTGGCTGCCCGGTAGGGTATTGTCCAGAATTCACTTTATTTGGTGGCACTTCAATGGGATATTAACTGGATGTCGCAATAGGTTTGCTTCATGTAATGTTTGCTTGACTGCAGCCACTTCTCCTCTTCTTTCACTATTATCCCTTCCTGTGTCTCCCATGTCTGTATCATTATTTATATAAGCCTCGACAAAAAAATGTTTAAATGATAGATGCATAGATTTTCAGTATTGAAAAATGTGTTTAACTGCAGAATGTAATGAAAGTAGATGGCTTGAATCAGGTAGTTAACCAGGTAAGGATAGTTGGAAAGTCTCCTAAGTTAAACATGAGCAGACATTTGTCAATATCCTTGGCAGAACAGATAGGTCAAATAACAAGGAGATAAATTAATATTGGGAGTCCTATACACACATCCTGATGCATTGCTCTTCTGTTTTGCTTATAAGGTTGTGCAGGAAAGCATCCTGTTTGTCCATGATTACAATAAATGCATTCTACATTAGCAGAAGTGTTTGTAGGATTAATGTCATATAACTTAAACTCACTGCATTGAATCTATCACAGATGAAACAAAAGTAACAAAATAAGCTACTGATGGAAAAAAAGCTTCAATTGATAGACCTTACAAAACTGAAAACAAAAATACACATGGGAGTGCAGATTAGACTGCAAACTAGTTTTTTTTTTTTTTTATTTTATTTGGGGGGGGGGGCTGCTGTGCCCATGCAAAGGACTTCTCACAACTGATACCCTGTTACTTGTATATACTAACTTCATGGTTGCAAACTTGCTGGAAAATCAAAAACTCCATGAACTGTGCTATTTGGTAAGAACACTTTCTTAATAGAAAAGATGCATCTACACTTCAGCTTTGCTCTGCAGGACTGACTAAATTGCTTAATTGTCTAGTATCTGCCTAAGTTAAATGCAGAGCTAATTGGGGCAAATATTTTGAGTTCTTGGAATAGGTCATTGAAATGCAACTGAAGAAAGTCATGGCTAGCTGCTCGGTGTTTGAACAATCTTGTGAGCATCACTTCATTCAATCAGTAGTGCTCATAAATGCTTTCAGAGATTATGCACATTTCCATTTACTTTAATTTGTGCATCAATGGAGTTATGGATGGAGTGCAGGTGACTTGCCCCTGCAAAGCAACTGTTTCAATGATTGCTAAAAAGTGGTATTCAGCAGTTTAGATTCAGTGAATTCATGGTCACAGAACTGTTTGTCAAGTCAACATAAATGCAGAATCACAAGGCGAACACTTTGTAGTTTATTCATTTAGGCAAGTTGACTTGATCTTCACGGATTCCATTTTCAGCCACAATCCAACTTGTGGAATCTAAGAAGAACATAATTAAATAAAATTAAGTAAAATTAATGCATCATCTGAAGCTGAAAAAGGACTTATTACAAAAAAAGTCATGGAAAAAGCAATATTGAAACTATTTAAAATGATGCTGGTACTGTTTAAAACCGAGAGAGTGAGTAAATAGTATGAAATGGGTGGAATATATACAAATGAAGACTCTTCATGAATGAGAAGTAACAGGGTTAAACTTTAAAAAGATTGAATGCAAAGCCAGTGAATTATAAAATTAATTGTTATGGTAAATGATGGCATAAACAATGAGAACCACCACTATGTGCTGCTAAAGGATTAGTCTGATACTGAGCTCTAGACATCCAAGCTTTTTACTTTTTTTCTTCAGTTTTGCCTCTATTGCTACCTACTCTTACTGCAAAATGATGAAGATTTGTTTGGAAAATTGCTGGAATCTTTTAGGACAGCAGTAGAAAACATCCTATTTAGCTTTCTGAACAGTTCTTTTCCCTTTCCTATAAAACATTTTGAAGTGACCAGATGCAACAGGCTTTGATCTGATGGTAAAGCCAAAAGTTGCACATTGATGTCCTCTTGGAAAATCTGCTGCCTTAACCATACATGCCACCTTAAGACAGTCCCAAAAGGAGGAGTCCTGGAACTTTGTGCCATATCGACATGTTTCTAATATGTACACCAACTTCATCAATTGCCTGAGACTGAGATTTTCTTCTTGACAGAACCAGGAAAGGCCTTGAGTTATGTAATCGGTATGTGTTATAATTTCTTCATATAACTGCATCCTATATGTTTAGAAGTTTATAACCTTAACAGTAGCAAATATCTAATTCCCTACTAGCAGAACTGTCTAGATTTCTAACATCTCTCCTTTAGTTTGATGCTAACCAAAATGGAGAGAGAATCTCTAAGTGCAACCAAAGAACCAGATAAAAATTGAGGTCCTGTCAGGTTACTGCAGAAAACCGCACCAAAACAAGCAAAATAGAATAAATTTAATAAAAAGGCAAAAGTTAACTGAAGCGGTTCTTTTTCATGATTATGTCAGTGAATCAGACATTAAGAACAGAGAAATATAAAATGTAGCTAAAAAAAACAATGATGAGAGAAATTTTCAAAGACTTCTTTTGTTTTGTAAAAAAAAAACAAAAAAACAAACAAAAAAAAAAAAACCTGCAGAATCCCTGTGAAAATGAAAATGTTCCCCTGTTAAATTTAAAGGCTTGCCAATAAAGGCATGCTGTTGATGGGAGTCAGAAGTGACAAGCTCCTTATCTCCATCAGAATCCCATCTTAAAATTAATCTGGTCAAAACAGTCCAGGAACTTGAATGGGAAACAACAACCAAACAAAGAAAAGTTATTGGGTATGGGTAGATATTTGGAAGAAGCTAGAGGACAAGGATGTGGAAAACTATGCTCAACACTACCTGAATAAATCTATTAGCTTTATTAACTGTTAGGAAATGGAAGTGTGGTCTCCTTGATAGGACATGGGAAACATAAGGTCAAAAGACTGTCAAAAAGACAATTAAAAAAATAAATAAAACTTTTAGCATAAAGCCCCAGCTGTTGGCAGTATTAATCATATAAGGTCAGGTTTGGTAAATAGGAAAGTATTATTAGCAGAATGTTGTAGTTGTATCCTTCGGCTTTTCCCGGTTAGGAGTTGCCACAGCGGAACTCCGGTCCGCTAATGATTGGCAGTAGATTTTTTACGTACTGAGTTGTGAGCTCTGACGCACAACCTTCAACGAAGGTATGCCCATTCACGCATGTCTCCACACACAAGACGCTTTAGCTGAAAATCGAACAGCACAACGTCTTACTGTGAGGCGACAATACTACCGCAGCACCACTACCGCAGTACAAAGTATTATTAGCAGAATACATAAGGCAATTCTGAAAAACGGGTGTCAGCACTGCATGCATTTCAGAAATTATTGGTGTGAGAAATTAGAAATAAACACTTTAGAAAAGGATTGGAAAGAATCTAGGAAATTCATAAATATTTCATGAAAATGCCTATGCAAATATTTTTACACCCCTGTCACGGGTAGAGACAATGTTCTCTTTAACAGTGAATGTATGTAGGGAGTGTGATGAGCTTGAAAAGGGGCACATGGGATCGCACATTTTGGGAGTGTTCTGAGCTACAACAGCTTAAACAGGAATTAAATAAGATGGTAGGTAGAATCTTAGAAAAAGATTTGAACTTGGATAAGACTGTGATGTTTCTACATTTGGGTAAAATAGACTGTTAAACCAGCTAGAGTACAACTCTCCCAGCTTTATTGTAATAGTGGTCAGTTAGGCCGCTATTAAGGAACAGAAACCCACTGAAAAAGTGCATTGCTGAGGGATATGGGGGAAATGATTAGAAATCAAGACACTGGACAAAGAGCCAAGACACTGAACAAAGAGCAACAGGGAAAAGTAAGTGAAAAAATGAAGGATGTGGGACAGTAAACCTAGATAAGAGAGGAAAGTAATTAGACTGTGTAGGATGGTCTGAATAAATGGGAGTAAAAATAAAATGTAATAGAATAATGTACTCACCCTTCTAGACTTTAAATATTAAAAAGAATGCTTGGTCTTTTATACCCTGCAAATAGTCATTCTGCACATGTGTATATAAAGTGGCTTACAGAACTAAGAACACTGGAAAGAGTATTAAAGTTAACAAGGTAAATATTACAGGCAATGTTAAATGCATGGTGCCAAATGACTATTTGCTATATGTGCTAATATGTCAAAAGCAGTATATTGTCTTGCATTTTTGCGGCTTTTTCTGAAGAGCAGTTTGCAGTGTTCAGCTGGTATAAAAGTTAACTAGAGCACCATTGTAGGTAAATATGCTCCATGTATCAAGAAGGCACAGAGAACAGGCATGTGACTTAAGCATTGCTCTTTAAAAAAAATAAAATAAAAAGAATGCCTGAAACTCTTCATCAGAGAAAGCCTTTTTTGTCTTTCTCCACCCAATTGTGTATTTCCAGCTAACCATCAGCTGCCTGACTGCACCATTTATCCTTGTGTCCTTGGTACGATCTCTACTAGACTGTCCTACTGGTGAGTTAGACAGGGGAAGTAGAGTGGAGTATCCTGCAGTACCACATATTCTGGCCCTGCACAACAGGGAGGATTTTTGGTATGCCCTGTGTGTGACCTGGTGACATCACATGCATCATTGTATACAGTATCCGCTAGTTTTGGGCCCCCTTCAAATGCGATCATTTTTTGTTTTAAATTGGCAATCTATCCCATGATTGCAGCACATCTGCATCACCAGGGAAGTGACTTTCTCACACTGAGAAACCCCTCCCTCCATCCTGGAGTGGTTGAGCCCTCAAAGTTACTATTCCCCACCTGGGCCATCCCTCAGTCATTGACTCCTCCAGCATCTGAGCTGATAGTTGATGTTGGTTTGTCTGGGCCTTGGTAAGGACTTCATTTCTTTATCTCATGGAGCTGGTACCTTTTTTTCTCTCTTTGAACATGTTTAGTCCCTGATGTGGAAAGTTTTTATAAGGGACTGCAGAAACATAAATAACATTTGCCTTGGAAGTATTCCTGTACAAATTTAGAATAACTGAGCTTTACGCAGTGGCATGAATATTGCGTCTTGATGATGGCCACTGCTGATGTGACAACTCTAACCCCTTGTACAAAATTTGGAAAAGGATTGATTTCGATATGTACAACCGTAGTAGCATCAGATGTCTAGTTGATTGATATTTTCCCAGAAGTTTGATCTTTGTGTCCATTCAGCATGTTTGAGTCTGAATAGAAATGTCCACATTCCTTCATTTGTCCAGTCGTGGATATATCAGTAACATCAATACTGAAGCTAGAAGAAGAAAATTCCCAGTGAAGGAATGTCAGAGACAAAGCTGGAAGAGTAACATTTTTTGTCGTGCATTAGAAGTCTGGGGATATATGTCAATCTCATTATGAAAACTTCCAGCAGCAGCCATTAGTTAAATGCTAGTTTTGGCACTGAACCAGCCTGCCCCAGTTCTGTACCACCTTCTGTTGATTTAGTGAGGATCCAGAGATGTTATTTGTATGTTTCTGTGATACTAGGTACATGAAAATATGTTCAGCCAAAATGAATAGGCTAGATGACATCACAGACACTGTCCCTTTCTAAACTACATGTGTGCACATCTGTGACAACTCTGCTACGAGTACCAGTTGTGTGGCCATGCACATTCCTCCTGCATTCATTCATTTTCCAGTTCCAGCTTTAATAAATTTAAGCTTGTGAGCAGATGAGTTTTGTACAAATAGTACCTTAATGCTTATGAGAGATTATGCTTATGTATTTAGTGCTGTATTGTGCATAGTGAGGTGCAACTACATTTCACACCTCTCAAATATGTTCTACTTTTAACATCGATTTCAGTATCTTCAATCCTCTCCTAGTCCTGAATACTGAGCTTTTCACTCCGTAAGAGTGGTATACCCTACTGATCTCCTTTACTTCGCTAGTTGACAATTCTCCTACCTTCTTTTCAGCACAGATATTCACTTAATGATCAGCTATAACAAAGGAAGAAATGCTCACTCAGCAGCAGAAGGAAAAAATGAACAAGTATTACTTAAAAAAAAAAAAAAAAAAAAAAAAGAAATTGCTGTTCTAGATACCATGTGCAGATCTGAAATTTAGAATGCTGATATGATCATACGCACGGGTGGGGGTCTGCAAGGGGCGGGTTGTCACTCATTAATCCTAATACTGTTGTTAACATCCCACTACATTTTCCATACCACATACTTAAACTTATCATTCCTATAGAAAGCCTAAATTACACTTTAATTATCACATTAGCATTCAAATTCAAACGACAGTAAAGACAAAATGATATTACTGGAATCATGGAATGTTAAAGGTCTCCAAAATAATAGAAAAAAGAAGTTAATCCTACATCTAATTTATAAATCAGAGGCTGAAGGAACGCTTATTCAGGAAACCCGCATGACCACAGCTCAATGGGAGAAGGAAACAAAAAAGAAATGGGTAAAATCAATCATAGCTGCCGGAAATGATACTGCATTTAAAGGGGTAGCAATAATAGTTAAAAATTCTTTCAATGGCACTATAAAAACAAGTGACTGTGATCCTAATGGCAGGTGGTGCTACTTAGTATGTTCCCTTCCATCTTTCAATAGAAACATTTTAATCCTAAACGTCTACGGTCCTTGTATGTACCAAACTGCTTATATTTATGATGTATACTCAATTTTAGAAAAATTCCCAAACCATTTATATCTACTAGGGGGGATTGGAATATGACTATCAGACCTGAACTAGACAGAATGAACAAAGAAAATAAACAACCTGTTGACCTAACAAATCTTATAAACGAACTAATAGAAGATTTTAATTTATTTGATCCCTTTGAACTGTTCAGGCATGACTCCGGAATCAGTAAATTCACTTTCTTTTCAACACCTCATAAATCCTGGCCTAGAATAGATTTTTTCTTAATTTTAACAAATTTCAAAAAATTTGAAATAAAATTCTATACAGACCCCAGAGTCCTTTCTGACCATGCAAAAATCAACCTAAAAATAAATGAGACTAAACTAAACGCAAAAGAGCAATATGTAATACATTGGACCCTAAATCAGAACCTCTTAAAAAAACAGGGAACTCTGCCAAGAAATAAGAGAACTACTTGACCAGACCAACAATAACAACAAATATCCCCTTTGACCTACAGTGGGCAGTGACCAAGGCAACACTTAGAGGTATATTAATACAAAAAGCATCAATTCTCAAAAAACAGGCCAAATCTCACATTGACAACCTAGAACTTAAATTAAAAAATCTTGAAATACAAATGCAACATAAACATGCCTCAGATCTTGAGAAGCAGATCATCTCTGTGCAAAAACAACTACCAGAAGCACAAATGAACCAGCTCTCTCTTATTGATCTTAGACTTTTACACAGATATGCTGAATGGGCCCAAACTCCCTCTAAAATTCTAGCCAGAATAATCAACATAAAACCTCCCTCTTCCAGAATAAAACAAATTAAACACAATAATAAGTCATTCAACTCGGATAAGGAAATCATAAAAATTTTCGAAGAAATTTATCGGGAGATCTATGGCCCACACCCTCTTGAAGACAAAATAGCATCCAATACTTTTCTAGAAGATTTGCATTTCCCACAAATAAGTGACACTCGAATAAAGCTTCTTATAGCACCAATATATACTGAAATATTTCTAGCTATCAACAAAATGAAATTAGGAAAATCCCCAGGCCCTGATGGCTATACATCAGAATTTTATAAAGCATTTACGAAACACCTAGTCCCAATTTTACTCAAAGTATACAACTACATAATAAAATTTGGGGTTACAGATTTATACACAAATAATTCTAAAACTATTTTCATTCCAAAACCTAATACATTCGGCAATAACCCTAATGACTACCGCCCAATTACATTAATGTAGACATAAAAATACTAGCAACAATATTGGCTCACAGATTGAACAAAGTAATTTTCTTTATCATATCTCCTAAACAGTTAGGTTTTATGAATAATAGACAAGTCTGGGATAACACGTTAACAATAGAAGCAATAACAAATTTGACAGTCAAAGACTCTTCCCCCAAGTATGCACTCTCTGTTGATGCACAAAAGGCTTTTGACAGAGTCAATCTAAACTTCTTGTTCAGAATTTTAAAACGGTTTGCTCTTCCTCAGGAGTTTATAACCATGGTTAGAGTCTTATATAATAATGCCACCACTACATTACATATAAATAAAAAGAACTCACACCCTATACATATAATCAACGGCACTAGACAAGGATGCCCGCTCTCCCCATACCTTTTTAACCTTTACTTAGAAGTCCTCCTTCTAAAGTTAAGTCAAAAAATATTTAATCACTCGTAATCTCAAATGTTCAAATTAAATACACGGCATTCGCTGACTATCTCAACATTTATTTTCAGTATCCCTCCACTGATTTATTCTATTGACAAGTTTTCTGCAATCTCAAACTATGCTATGAACCCATGTAAATCAAAAATATTCCCGTTAAATCCCCTAAATCATAAGGAAGTTTTCTTTCCATATTCAAAGATTAAAATAGAATATTCACTCAAATATCTAGGTGTCACCTTTATCCACCCGCATAAAGAAATTATAAAAGAAAATCTCTACATAGTTTGGTCAAACATTACAAAAGATTTGGACAGATGGGAAAAGTTAAACCTCTCTCTTCTCTCCACGGCATCAATCATAAAAATGAATATACTTCCCAAAATATTGTATCACTTTCAAGCTGTTAGCCAATGTGTTCCAAACAAATTCTTCTCCAGAATGAAAACAACACTGGGTAAATTTATGTGGCACCCGAAGAGCATTAGATTTAGTTACAAAAAACTAACACTACCCAAAGAAAAAGGTGGCTTGAGTCTTCCTGACTTTCAGACATACTATCATCATATCAATGCTAACCACATTGTGTGTCTAACCCAATATGAACCTTCTGATACTTCCTGGAACCCTCTTTGGATAAAAAATTATTACCAGAATCTAAGCACCTCTAATATTAACCCAAAAGTTATTCCTTTCCTCAACAACAAAACCCTAAGACATTTCAAAATACATACCAGTTCCTAAAAAAGTAAGGCGTCCTCTCAGTACAACAATGCAGGCAGTAAGGTGTACTTAAAACTCCTTTATTCACACTTAAAACACGTTAAGCGCTTTCATCACAAAAGTGACTTCATCAGAACAAATTCAACAATAAAATGCACTTCCTTATATATCCAATAAATGTCACATGATCCTAATTACCCACACCTAACAACCACCTAATTAAACACTTTTTGTTACATATAAAAAACTACTTGTAAATACTACTGACTGCAATCACATTCCCTAGGACACCCACATAAGCCATCAATACATTTTCACTTCATACTTTTCATACAAATTAAAATACATAAAACCCACCTTTTTTATATACGTTGTATATAAAAAATGTATAAAAAAATGTGCTAATTGTATATATAATACAACTGATTTGACAATAAACATATACATAACGCTTTCTTGTTACGAAAGAGTTGTTCTAAACCATACTACCTAGCCCTTAACTTTGCCAGCTTTTACCCACCTCGGTCTATTATATGCCACCACATCCCCCCACTCCTTTCGTATATTGCTGTTCAGCAATTGTCCAAAATGGGTTTAATGGATATGTGGTCATTAATTCCCGGATGTACAGAAGCATTTAATCTTATTTGCCACCTTACCTCCTTGTCGCTCACCACCTTTTTAAGGTCACCCCCTCTCACTTTATCCTCAACCACTTCCAAAATCCCAAATTTAAATGACGAGCAGCCCGCACTATTTTTCAAGTGCCTCCAAAGGGCGTTATTCTCATCATTCTTCCTTATACTATAGTAGTGGTCGTAGATTCTGTTCCGTAAACATCTAATAGTTTTTCCCACATAGAAGCAAGAACACTGGGAGCAACTGGCCAGGTACACTAGATTCTTAGTCCTACAATTCCCTTTGGCAAAAATAATTTTAGCTTTATTATAATTCTGTAATGTGATGTCTTTTCCTTCAAATATATACTGGCATTGCTGGCAAGTGCCACATTTCTTGGTTCCCCCCTTGTTACCTTCCTTGTTTACCTCTACCTTCCTCTCCAATAACCATTTCAGGTTGGAACCATTCTTATGCACAAAATTAGGCTCTGTCCCCACTATCCTTAATATTTCGCTGTCAGCCTTTAACACCGTCCAATTTCTTTGTATAATGTCCTTTATGTCCCTACAATGAGAAGAGTACTGTAGAACACAAGCCTTCTTGAATTTATTGTCTGTCCCTCCAACATTCGGGACCCTGTTTGTTACAGTCAAATCTCCGGACCCTAGCCCAAGAAGGGGCATGTACTTCCTTCCCCATTCCTTCCTCACATACTCACTAGCATTGTTTATCATGTCCATAGGATACCCCCTTTCCAAAAAGAAGTTTTTTACTCTCTCAAGTTCTTCCTCCAAGTCCTCCCCATTTGATGTCATCCGTGCTACCCGGATGCATTGCCCCTTTATGATGTTCCTTTTTTGAACCCAGGGGTGATTGCTGGAAAAATGCAAATAGGTATTACTGAAGGTTTCTTTCCTGTATATGTTGGACCTAAATTCTCCATTAGCAATTGTGATCCTAACATCCAAATAAGGAATGGTGGTCCTATTTTTGTTAAAGGTAAACTTAAAGTTCTCGCTACATGTATTAAGATAACCACAAAACTGTTCTAACTCATCACTACTACCCTTCCAAAGCACAAAGATGTCATCCAAGAAACGTAGGTAGCAAGTGACAAACTTGTACCATTCAGACCCAAAAATGTGTTCTTTTTCCCAATCATATACTACGAGATTGGCATATATGGGGGCACAAGCGGCCCCCATTGCCACTCCCTTGGTCTGTTGATGGTATTCCCCCTCGTAATAGATGTAATTATGGGCTAAAACCGTCTCCATATATTCAAGTAGCAATATGCTTCTGTCACCAGCTACCACTCCTAAACTTTGAATACTCTCATGGAATCTCTGTAAACCTTCCTCCTTTGGTATGTTAGAAAATAGGTCAATGACGTCAATAGTCACTAGCCAATTGACCCCTTTTGCTAATCCCGGATCAAGCCTACCTAGAAAATCCCAAGAATCTCGTACCAAATGTGGTATTTTCTTTAATGATGGCTTAAGCCATTTGTCAATAACCTTCCCAAAAGGGAAGGTTTTGCCCTGGCTGCCCGAAATGATAGGCCTGAAAGGCGGATCATGGATGTCCTTATGGACTTTAGGAATACCGACAATAGTCCCTATTATCGGATTCTCCACTTTCAAAAACTTGTACTGTTCCATATCAATTCTTTCCTCTAACAATAAGTCTTCCAACATCAAATCCACTTTGTGATATCCTATATGCACTTCATTTCTAGAGGAAATCACATATTTACCAGATTTAAGTAACAAGTCCATCATTTTATTTTTATAATCATTAGCTGGAAAAAGTACAACCCCTCCCCCCTTGTCCGGCTTCATTATCCGTATGCTCTTATCCTCCTGTAATTCTTTCAGGGTTGCCTGTTCTTCCTTAGTTAGAATTAATGACCACATATCCATTAAACCCATTTTGGACAATTGCTGAATGGCAACAAATGAAAGGAGTGGGGGGATGTGGTGGCATATAATAGACCGGGGTGGGCAAAAGCTGGCAAAGTTAAGGGCTAGATAGGATGGTTTAGAACAACTTTTTTGAAACAAGAATGTGTTATGTATACATTTATTGTCAAATCAGTTGTATTATATATGCAATTAGCACATTTTTTAATACATTTTTTTATGTACAATGTATATAAAAAAGGTGGGTTTTATGTATTTTAATTTGTATGAAAAGTATGAAGTGAAAATGTATTGATGGCTTATGTGGGTGTCCTAGGGAATGTGATTGCAGTCAGTAGTATTTACAAGTAGTCGTTTATATGTAACAAAAAGTGTTAAATTAGGTGGTTGTTAGGTGTGGGTAATTATGATCATGTGACATTTATTAGATATATAAGGAAGTGCATTTTATTGTGGAAATTGTTCTGATGAAGTCACTTTCGTGATGAAAGCGCTTAACGTGTTTTAAGTGTGAATAAAGGAGTTTTAAGTACACCTTACTGCCTGCATTGTTGTACTGAGAGGACGCCTTACTTTTTTAGGAACTGGTGTGAGCTTTATTGTTTCGTTTTGTGGACTGTTCCTGGTTCGTTTCATTTCAAAATACATCCCATAATAATCAGTAAGGTAACATGTTTTCAAAAGCTTGTCACTTCCTTAAACATAAAGAACTCCTTAATTATGGCACAACCAATACACATGAATCCGGAAATCAAATTAAATAACAATATGTTAAACCTAGAAAAATATCCAAATATTAAAAACTGTACAATATGGGACTTCTATCAATTAAAAGATCAACCCCTAAGCTATACTATTGATCGCTTGGCATCAAATAAAAATAATGTTTGATCATTAAACAAATATTATACTTAATAACCCTGAAAACATCAGAAATCAATATAACTTCTCAAGAATTCCAGATATACCAACAATTTATCTCCTATTTACTTCAAAAAACCAAAATGCTATCAAATACTTATAGATTAATCACCCGAACCAAATATCAAAATGAAATTTTATACTCAAACTATTGGATGACCAAAAATGTGAAATTAACTAACGAACAAAAATTAGCGGCAATAGACATAACTACAAAACTTACCCCCTTCAAAAAATTAATCTATACTCAAATCATGATTAATAACAATGCTTACCATACACCACTCTTTCTAAGTAAAATAGATCCCAATTCCTCACCATTCTGCCCCACATGTGCTAACACAATAGCTGACATTCTCCATATCTTTTGGTCTTGCAAAAATGTCCATAAACTTTGGTGCTCTCTAAGCGTGAAATTGGAGAAATCAGGCTATATGAAATCCACCCTCTCATGGGAAATGTCAATATTAAATATTTTCCCCAATGCATACACATTAGAATCCAAACATATCATAGTAACATTAAGTGCACTACTTTAAATCCTACATTTTACTGCCCTCCACCTTTCCAGGTCTCTGGCTGCTGCTAGCTCCTGCCCAGGCTTGCTTACTCTGATTTCTAGCTTGATCTCTACTGCTTCCTGTCCTGTTTACCTTCCTACTGGACGAACTTGGCCCTGCCTACAGGATTGAAAGTTGCTGGTTCCCTAACTTCTATCCTTTCAAGGAACAGAAAATTTCTAGCTTGATCTCTACTGCTTCCTGTCCTGTTTACCTTCCTACTGGACGAACTTGGCCCTGCCTACAGGATTGAAAGTTGCTGGTTCCCTAACTTCTATCCTTTCAAGGAACAGAAAATTTCTAGCTTGATCTCTACTGCTTCCTGTCCTGTTTACCTTCCTACTGGACGAACTTGGCCCTGCCTACAGGATTGAAAGTTGCTGGTTCCCTAACTTCTATCCTTTCAAGGAACAGAAAATTTCTAGCTTGATCTCTACTGCTTCCTGTCCTGTTTACCTTCCTACTGGACGAACTTGGCCCTGCCTACAGGATTGAAAGTTGCTGGTTCCCTAACTTCTATCCTTTCAAGGAACAGAAAATTTCTAGCTTGATCTCTACTGCTTCCTGTCCTGTTTACCTTCCTACTGGACGAACTTGGCCCTGCCTACAGGATTGAAAGTTGCTGGTTCCCTAACTTCTATCCTTTCAAGGAGCAGAAAATTTCTAGCTTGATCTCTACTGCTTCCTGTCCTGTTTACCTTCCTACTGGACGAACTTGGCCCTGCCTACAGGATTGAAAGTTGCTGGTTCCCTAACTTCTATCCTTTCAAGGAACAGAAAGTAGGTTCTGGGCTCTGTTGCCTGTTTATAGCCTCCTATTAGGTCAACCTAAAGAGTCTTAATAATTTGCCTATGTCTTAGAGCCTAGCAGCCAGTACCTCTCCTCTTCTCGACCCACACTACTCCTTCTCACCCTTACTTTTTAGCTTTTTTTCTCTATTCTTACTTCCTACAACTCTTCGCTATCCTATTTCTGCTGCCCCTATCACTCTTCAACTACCTACACTTTCCAGTAGATCGCAGTCTACTCTCACTGGTTATTTCCCAACTGCTTCTACTGCCTCTGACTATCCCTGTTTAAGCCTGCAAGGTTAGGGTTTTGGTCTTCTGATCCCCCTTAGTCTCTGTACCTACCTTGCTGTCTATCCAGCTCCCTGCTAGCTGTAGTTTTCTTCGTTTCTCACTGCTGTAACCTGCCAAATCCTCACCTGCTACACTATCATCTTTTTTCCTTCTCTCCTACTGTATGTTTACATAACTTCTTTCATCCTACTGCTGAAAGCTATCTTTCTATTCCCTTCAAATTCACCTGCATTTCTGATTGTCTCCTTTCTAGTCCACCTTCAGTTGGTTCCTATCTCTCCTATAATTGCTATATCTCACTAATTGTAGCTCTACTTTTCCTAACTCTTCCTAACTGTATCTTTAAATATACCCCTTGCCTCTTTTACTACTCTCAAACTACTCTGTGATATTTCACCTCCCCTCTACCTTTACCTTAGTCCCGCCCACCTATTACTTATCTTGTATGCATTACTTCTGTCCTGCCCCTATCCTCTGGAAGTTTACTAATACTCCTTCCTGCACCTGCGGCACTCCTTTTACTGCCCTCCACCTTTCCAGGTCTCTGGCTGCTGCTAGCTCCTGCCCAGGCTTGCTTACTCTGGTAGGTTACCTTAATTTGGAGTGCTAAACTTGTACTTTAGAAACTGCTGCTGATGCCCTATTAACTGGAACCTGCTACTGCATTGTTGTCGCTTATCTGTACCAGCACGCTGAATTGAATTCTACAGTGTTTGCCGAATTATCCAAAGAAGTCAACTTTATTTTGTATCACAGAATCTTGTGTTATGGACTAACAGCTTTATTCCTTAAGATGCTGTTCTCCTGATACGGATAATATATTCCGTTTGTAACTGTTTCTATGCTGTACCAAACGAGTAACACTAATAGTTTGTTAAAGTGCTAAAAACCGTGTCTTAATACCTGCACGCTTAATGATTACAACTGTTATGGATATTATCATTTGTGTATAACTGTTATTGCTTTGATTTCTTTTGAGCATATATAAGGAATTGTTATGCTGTCAACAAACCCTGTCTTAATACCTGCATGGTTATTTATGGTAGCTAATGAATATCTTCTAGCTGGTGTTACTTTATTTGAACTATGCTTTTGATTTCTCTTTTTAGCGCACTTCTAAGCATTTAGAACATCCTTAGACTGCTACTAGATCTGTAGTGTTAGTGCTTCCGAAACTGCGACACCCACGTGGCGCTTACATTTGCATTAATTGGCGTGCTGCCGTCACAAAGTGAACTAAACCTTTCTTGTTCTTTTCTATTCACTGTGCGCTCCCTAATGTGAGCCTTTATTGAATCATAGCGTTTCTAGCTATTAATATTACAATATATTATATTATCTAGCTTTTATTATTACAGTACATTACATTATCTTTGCGGTATTTTAACCTTCTCTTTTTGGCGCACTTCTAAGCATATAGAACATCCTTAGACTGCTACTATATCTGTAGTGTTAGTGCTTCAGAAACTGCGACACCCACGTGGCGCTTACATTTGCATTAATTTGCGTGCTGCCGTGCAAAGTGAACTAAACCTTTCTTGTTCTTTTCTATTCACTGTGCGCTCCCTAATGTGAGCCTTTATTGAATCATAGCGTTTCTAGCTATTAATATTACAATATATTATATTATCTAGCTTTTATTATTACAGTACATTACATTATCTTTGCGGTATTTTAACCTTCTTTCCAAACTGTGAGCTTACATCGTATCTTAGCGTTTCTAGCGACTCCATCGTGGAGCTTACTGGCTGTACAACTTGGTGTTTATCTTAGTAAACAGTCAATACGCCATATCTAGAAATTATTCAACCCACTATCTCCCATATGAAGCATACTGCCTGTATTACTAATTATCCACATTATCTAATTATCAACCCTACACTCTAGACGCTACTTTCAGAAAGAACAGTATAGTTTAATATTATTGCTTAGCTTTTTAGTGCTGTTTTTTGTACTACCTACAGTCATTATACTTGGTTTACCTGCTATGTGATATTTTAAACAGTATTTAGACATTAACTTGCTAAAGGTGGTTTTTAGATATAAACTAATTGCCTTTTGCTGCTTAGCTGGTTTAGTTGTACTGTTTTTATTTTCTCTTGTACTGCTTGTATTTGAACATCCATGCTAACCCTGTCTCTTTTTATTCCCTTCCTACCAAAACTGTCTTATCTGTCTCCCTAGATTTCTAGCTTGATCTCTACTGCTTCCTGTCCTGTTTACCTTCCTACTGGACGAACTTGGCCCTGCCTACAGGATTGAAAGTTGCTGGTTCCCTAACTTCTATCCTTTCAAGGAACAGAAAGTAGGTTCTGGGCTCTGTTGCCTGTTTATAGCCTCCTATTAGGTCAACCTAAAGAGTCTTAATAATTTGCCTATGTCTTAGAGCCTAGCAGCCAGTACCTCTCCTCTTCTCGACCCACACTACTCCTTCTCACCCTTACTTTTTAGCTTTTTTTCTCTATTCTTACTTCCTACAACTCTTCGCTATCCTATTTCTGCTGCCCCTATCACTCTTCAACTACCTACACTTTCCAGTAGATCGCAGTCTACTCTCACTGGTTATTTCCCAACTGCTTCTACTGCCTCTGACTATCCCTGTTTAAGCCTGCAAGGTTAGGGTTTTGGTCTTCTGATCCCCCTTAGTCTCTGTACCTACCTTGCTGTCTATCCAGCTCCCTGCTAGCTGTAGTTTTCTTCGTTTCTCACTGCTGTAACCTGCCAAATCCTCACCTGCTACACTATCATCTTTTTTTCCTTCTCTCCTACTGTATGTTTACATAACTTCTTTCATCCTACTGCTGAAAGCTATCTTTCTATTCCCTTCAAATTCACCTGCATTTCTGATTGTCTCCTTTCTAGTCCACCTTCAGTTGGTTCTACCCGCTCCGTTCGCCCTGCGGGCTCACTCCGCTCCCCTCCCTACCCCCAATTCCCACCCACCCCCAGGGGTCCTCAACTTAAAGCTACTTTGACACACCCCTATACTAGCCATCCAATCCTATCACTCCGCCCTATATCCAATACCCTCTCTCCACTCCCACTCATCTCTTTACTTCTCCTTTCCTATTTCCTTTCACTTCTCCAGCCCACCTCAACCTCACCTTATCTAACTCCTCTTTCTGTGTTATTATTTCCTTTTATCTTAACCTCACCTTATCTAACTCCCTTTTCTGGGTTATTCCTATCCCCTCTTTATTTCTCCTGGTTCTAATTCTAACCTTTCAGAAATACAACACACTATACTACCTCAACTTATACTTTCTTATATTCTGTCTATTATACTCCTATTCCTCTTACAATGGCTTCCTACCATACTACCCAGCTCTTAATCTCACTTCTACTTCTTTCCACCCTATGCTCAATGTACCTCCTGTCCTACTTTGAAAAACCACTTTATGTACAACACTACCACCCTAGCAAACACACAGCAAGATTTCTCCTTCCACTTAGACCATTCCCAAATATTTCTTCTACCCCTAATTATCACTTACCTAAATTCCATAGACTCTCACACCTCAACTATGCAGTACATTCTGAGAACAAAACTAAAATTCAAACCCTTCTAATGATTAACCTCTGTAACAAAACTACTAATCCTTCCCTCCTAGATGGAGATATCCACCCTAACCCTGGTCCTACTTCCCCTTCTCCCCTAGTGTCTACACCTAAACCTAATAACACCTTCTTAATAGGCCATCTTAATATCCAAAGCATAAACAATAAAATACCACACCTGCATGCCCTCCTACATACTCAATCATTTGATATTCTCTGCCTCTCAGAAACCTGGTTAAAACCTACTACCAAAGATACTGAAATTATTCCCCAGGGCTATAGTATAGTAAGACTCGACCGTTCCAACCGTAAAGGTGGTGGTGTTGCCATCCTTTATAAAAATCATCTAAATATCACTACCCTTCCAAACTCTCCAACTCAAGACAACAAAATAGAAGCAATCATAGCTAAACTTCAATTAAATTCCAAAAAATCCCTTTATATCATCTGCATGTACCTGCCTCCTGGTAACAACATACCTATCCTTGAGAATTATCTCAGTTGGGTATCAGCTACCTATCCACAAGAAACTATTATACTAGGTGACCTTAACATAGACTGGAATAGCATAAATGCTGAAAACCCTTCTTCTCATATCAACCTACATAGCTTTACCCAAACTATAACCTGTACAACCAGGCATAATAAACATAGTAATAGAGAAAGCATCCTAGACTGGATACTTATAAACAGAGTTGAACACAACTATAAAACAGGAACCCTGCCTGATGATGTTAGTGATCACTCTTTAACCTTCATAACTAGGGAAAAGACTGATTGTACTATACCCCATATTACAAGGAAAGTACGCTCCATCAAAAATTTTAATCCTGACCTATTTCAGACAGAACTTGGTTCATGTAATTGGAATGCCTTAAAAATACTTCCTCTTGAAAATGCAGTTATCCACTTTAATACAACTTTTTTATCTATTCTTGATAAATATGCTCCTGAACGTAGCATTAGAATTAAATCCAATTCAGCCCCCTGGCTCTCCCATGAAACAAAAAAACTTATTCTTACTAGAAATAAAGTCTGGGCCTCATGGAGATCCCACAGAAACAACCCTGACCTTCTACACTTCCGTCAGCTTAGAAATTTAACTAAAAAGGCAGTAATAACTGACAAAAAGAAATTCTACCTTGAACTACAGCAAAAACACCTAAATAATTCTAAACTCTTTTGGTCCTCAATCAATAAGCTCCTCTCCCCAGGAACCTCTAAAACACCTTCCCCAATCAATGCTGACCCTGTTTCCCCCCAACAAACTGCAGATGCTTTCAACTATTTCTTCACTGATACTATACAAGCTCTAGCTAAACAGCTAAATGCTAACAACTTCTGCCTACCTAGCAACATAACTAACACCTCCTCTAAATTCTCACTACAACCTATCTCTACAACGTTCATTTATAGACTCCTTCTTAAACTAAAACCTTGCACCCCCTCTGCTGACAAGCTCCCTTCACTATTTCTACAAAAGGCTGCCAAAGTTATCGCTTATCCTATATCTATTCTCATAAATAGGACCATCAAAGAAGAAATCATCCCTGATATCTGGAAAGCATCTCATATCATCCCACTTCATAAAGGTGGAAATTCCAATGACTATTCAAATTATAGACCAATTGCTCTCCTCTCACCCTTGGCAAAATTCTAGAAAATGTATTCATCATCAACTTGTACAATATCTGTCTCTCCACAATATTATAGCAGACTGTCAACATGGTTTTAGGCCATATCACAGTACTACTACTGCCTTGCTCTCCTTTGTAGACACCATTAATCAGAACCGTAATAACAACTTACTCTCTTCTGCCCTCTTCATTGACCTCTCTAAAGCATTTGATATGGTGAACCACACTTTATTACTTAAGACTCTTGAATCACTCTCTTCGATTCCTCAGCCATTACATGGTTCAATTCCTATCTCACAAATAGAAAACAGGCAGTTCTATGGGATAACCATATTTCCTCTTACCTGCCTGTTTCCATTGGAGTTCCTCAAGGCTCTATCCTTGGCCCACTTCTTTTTTCCCTCTTCATTAATGATCTGCAAACAACAATCCCTCAAGCTACATGTATTCAATATGCTGATGATTCTACACTCATCTGCTCAGCATCTTCTACTTCAGAACTAATCTCACGCACCCAAAATGTCTTTAATACTGTAGAAACATGGTTCTCTAGTCGTCTCCTCTTACTAAATGCCAAAAAAACTAAACTTCTTCTCTTTACCCCCACTTCCAGGTCCTCACCCTTAAACTTTAATATCTCCTCTAACAGTGCTACTGTCATCTCACCTGACACTACAACTAAACTGTTAGGTATTACCATTGATAATAATCTCTCTTTGACCAACACATTAACAATTCCATAAAACTAGTCAACAGAAAAATAGGAACTTTGTATCGAATTAGACCATTTCTTACACCAGCTACTAGAACTAAGATCGCTGCTCCCATCTTATGTCTACTCTTCTTTATGCCTCACCCATCTTTACAAACCTCAAGAAAAGCAACCTTAACAAATTAGCCAGCTGCTACAATAGTATTGCTCGCTTCGCTACTGGTAACCCCTATAGAACCCATCATTGTCTTAACTTGAAACAACTAGGCTGGTTTGAAATTCAAAACTATCTTACTATCCATCAACTCATTCTGGCCCATAAAATACTGTACCAACCAAATAACACTCCTGTACTCTCACAACTCTTAATCCCTTATAGCAATCTTAACTCTCTCCGCTCTTCAAGTAAACTATTGACTACTTCTATAAAATCTAATAATACTGCTGGTAACTCCCTCTTCACCAATTCTGTTGGTACTAAATGGAATTTGTTACCTACTAGCATAACAATGATTTCTTCACTGCCTCTTTTCAAACAAAACATTAAACGACACCTCCAAAACCACTGGCTTTGTTCCTGTAGTAAACCTGATTAACCTTGTAGTAAACCTGATTACCCTTGTTCTACTACTTCTTATCTCAAACCATCTCTCTTACTCTTCTATTACTCTTTTCTCCTCTTATCTTTTCTCTTCTCCCTTTTCATCCCCACCCTTGCTTCTTTCCCTGCTAACTTTCTTAACCTACTCTCTCCACCTCTTGCCCTTTTCTCCCTACCCCCTCCTTTTGTTCCACTTTCTTTACTTATTATCTTTGCATCCTGATCTCTAAGTATGTTTAATTTCCTGTTTGATGTTGTATGGAATTTCTCTGTGTGTGGTACTAAGTAATTAATTTTAGACTAACTTATTTGAAGATTTTTGGAATTTTTGCTGTTTTTACTAACCTTTTCCTAAATGGCTTATCTTCTATGTTTGATTTTTATGTATGTATACATTTTTTTACTTCTGTGGAGCTTTTCTCCTCGGGCCTCTACTGAAAATGGAAATATGTCCAGCTAGACTAGCCCGGTCAACAAATGTAAAATAAATAAAATAAAAATAAAATACATAGCTCTTAACTGGCTTGACAGATCTAAAATTTCCTGGTCAGAATTTAAAAATATAGCTATTCAATATGTTTTGGGTAACAAACTAAAAACTGTGAGTCAAAAGAAACTGACCTATTTCAAGAAATACCGGGAAAAGCTTATAGGAATTCTATCCTGAATCTATGCTAAAACTAGAGTATATTACTTTTATATACTACCCCCAAATCAAAACCAATCCTTCTTCCAGCATATTGCGGAGACTACGTATATCATACTCTAAGAATGCTATGCTAAATACATTAGGTATACCAACGTCAACTAGCACCTTTATAGTCAACTCTAAACTCTATCACAATATCCTTCAAGAGTTACAACCCAGTGTACATATTGTAAATAGTTCCTTTGCTAGATACAGGTATAGAATTATAATCCTCTTCCTTATAAAAATAACAATGGTCAATGGCAAAAAATTATACAAATAATTAGATGGTTAAACTTTTAGTGAGACTCCTATTAAACTTTATATTACATGATATGTTTGTCATTTGCCAAAGCTTATTATAATGAAAAATTATTTCTTTCTGTTTAAACTTTGTTTAAATTCTGCACCAGCAAGGACAAACTCACAGAATTTTGTGAACCATAGTATAATATGTGTTATTTGAGCCTATGTAATTCCATTGTTATTTATCTCTACTATGTATTAACTGTTTATAACAAACAATTTTTTTTGTTTTCTTGGAAACTGAAATAAAAATTTAATTTGAAAAAAAAAGAATGCTGATATGATCAGTTCTACAGTAACAAACAGGTAGTTTCTAGCATCTTACCAACTTTCTGAAAAACATCTGTAGTAGTCTGTGATTGCATTATTTTCCTTAAATTAGGTAATGGCTGAAAAAGCTCCTTTGGCTCAATGCACCGGACAGATCGATGCAGGGAATAGAAAATGTATATTATAGTATATTTCTCACTGACTAGTTGCACAGTTTTTGTTCTTGCATACCAGTGACATAATATGATGCCATACTAGAAATGTGTTGTCAGGCAATATAGTGTGTAATATAATAATTGTATTTGTGTACACGGCTGTGTCATCATGTGGATATAATATTCTTGCTGTGAGAATGGGTCGCTTACGTTATGAAACTACTTTGTCGAGCCACTGTACTGCTAAACTACAGCCATTTGGGTATTAGTCTGTGTGTCTGGGGCACAATACAGAAAGCTTAATTTTGAATGTAAAATCATTGTTCTCTTCAATGTTTGGCAGGAGCATAGATAGGATAGGAACATTTTTTAAAAGGATTTATTCACCCCCCCCCCTAAAAAAAAATTCTACATACATGATGATACTTCATACTTGCACACAATATTTTTCAAGAATTCGTAATGCTAATCTAAAAAGTTTCAAATGCTGTAAAACACAGAAACATGTCTATAAGGAAGCAAATACTAAATTATGTGAAAACTGGAAAAATACAATGTTAGCCTTATGTTTGTTTATAAGATAAATATGAGATACGTCTTTAACACAGATACAGTGCTGTGTCAGCACAAATCAGTATTCCTACATTCATTGCATTATAGTGTTTAACACAGTTGTTAAATGTGAGATACCACTGTCTACATATGTGCACCATATAGACTGTTTGTTCTTGCACATAAAGGTACTGGCACTTATATTACATAGTGACAGAACAGCACTGTAATTCGCTAACAGTTTCTTACTAGGTGGTCATAAACAGTAACAGAAAACATATACAGTTGGGAATAACTATGCCTTCAGTCTTCAAAGCTAAACCTCAAACTGAGCAAAGAAATGCAATGTATTCCTGCAGGCTTTCTGTTTTCAGGGTATTTCAGCAGATGTTTCAACTGATGACTATGGCTTAGACATTTTTAAGATTTTTGCCTAATGCTTTCAGTGTGCTATCTGTGTGACCTCACCTCATAAAATGTAGCAGTGAAACGTCAACATTCTATCTTGAGTAACGATTTTAGGTTTGTTTCTGGCAGGATGTGAACATTTTAACATGTTTGGATTTTGATAGGATCCATAATGTGAACATTTTGAATATGTTATAGATTAAAACGGATGTAGGACAGTTACACAAAAGCAGTTTCTTTGAATTTGGTCTTAGAAAAAAAAAATGTCCAGAAGTTATATTTATATATATATATATATATATATATATATATATATATATATATAAAATCTAAAGAGAGATAGAGAAAGTGAATTATCCTATTCGACAAGAACAGTTGCTACTAAACTATACTGAGTTTACTTTGGTGCATGGAGCCTTTAAAAATCACACATTTATTATTTCAAACTGAACAATACTTTTCTTCTTTGCCCCCTATGAATGCAGCAGTTGTCTCACTCTTTTTTAATAACCAGCCCAGACTACGCTTTCTACCTGAAAATAGAAGCTGCCTTTGTTCACTGTGCACATTTGTTTCTCAAGCAATATGTAAATATTTCCACTACATTTCTTTGCAAAATGCAAGCATAAAACAATCATTTTAATATTTTCTGGCAGAAAAACAATGACCATCTAATGAAAACCTTCAGACACATAAGCAGAATGATTTTCTTAACTGAAAACACATTAGGAAGTTATATTTATATTAATGAGATTTCTTGATTTGAACCTAGAAAACAAAGTACCCTAGTCCTTTTTCTACACACACTAAAGTGTTGAAGGAGGAGGCACCGTGCCTACTTTACCGCAGAGCTAGTAATTTGAGACTGTATCACTTCAGCCTGTTGACGCGTAACATATGGGGATGGTGGTAAACACTACAAATCCCTGTAAGTCTTATTGCTTGCTTATGAAATACTTTCCCAAGTTTTATAACATGTATGTAAAAAGTTATATTCATTGAGGTTTAGCTAACTGCAACAAGTGCAGGAGAGTTGTGGGAAAAGTAAACCGTTATGGTGTTGACCTCCGATGGTAAATTGGATTAAAAAGTAATTGATTGGAGGCAGTGTTTGTGGGGTTGGGGATTGTAAGCAGAGTGGAACAAGGTTCATTCCTAGGCGAGTCATATTTAGTATATTTGTGTCATGTTTTGCTGAGTTTGGAGATCATAGCCAGCATATATTTAATGGTGTACAAATTGACATTGTAATTATGAATGGAGGACAGTTGGAGTAGGAAAGATTGCCTTCAGAGATACCTGTGATGCCTGCTTTGTGAGCAGACAAGTGGAAGGGGGATTTAGAATAAAAATGCACTTTTGTAGCATGACCCAGGTAAAATATCTTTTGCATGGGATGATCAGATGCAAGACAGAAGATGTTTGGGGTAATAGTTGTCCCTATGCTGAATCATACTATATTGTGCGAGAGGGCAGCAATGATGTCTAATAAGATGCTGTGGTACATAGTGTAGAGAATATTTTTCAGATTTGCACAGAGCACTGGAATACCCCATTTGAAGTACTGTACACATTGCTGGAGGCTGTAGAGATGCATGAAATGAGGCTGGAATAATTGTCCTAAGCAGAATTGCTGATGTGAAATGAAAGGAGGAGATGGGATATAAGGAAAACCTTTGAAGGTCGCACATTCATACACTAGAAAGAATGATAGTAAGGGGTCCTGTGATCTGAACACATTCTACCATTCTGGGACAAGTGAGGACTGAAACTGAAGAATGACCGAGGAGAGAGAAGGGGGGAGGCAATGTTTAATTCTTAGGAGACTTGCTTGCAGTATAGTTTCACTAATAAATTGTCACATGTATTATTTTTCAAAAAAACTGCGGTGGTGGTGCTGCGGTAGCGTTGTCGCCTCACAGCAAGATGTTGTACCATTCGATTCTCAGCTAGAGCATCTTCTGTGTGGAGACGTGCGTGAATGGGCGTACCTTCATTGAATGTTGTGCGTCAGGGCTGGCAAACTCGGCATGCAAAAAATCTGCCAATCATTAGCGGACTGGAGTTCCGCTGTGGTGACCCCTAACCGGGAAAAGCCGAAAAGAGACAATTATTTTTCAATGTAGGGCATTATATCTGTGATTCTTAGGTGATAACTTGTCTTTCTAGACTGAATGACTTGCTGCAATTAGCACTGAAATATAACCATTTATCCAGTAATTTTGGCACAAATGCATTATAGGTTCAACCTTTAATGATGTCAGTGTAGGAGTTTTCAGTGGTTCACTCTGAACAAAACTGAATGCAGAAATAGCATGCTTCCTTTTTGTATGCAATTTGGTATTGCATACAGTAAGCTGGTTTAAAATCCTACTATGTTCATTTATACATGCTATGGAAAGTGCAGCAGTACAGTTTAATTCAAGGGCTGCTGTGTGGTAGCGCACACACATATGCCTTCATACAACTCATCACTAATGGAGCCAGCAGAAAGCTACCAACATGAAGGGGGGTGTAGCATTATGCTTTTTATTATGTTTGTATTCTTTATTCATTGTTGTATTGCTTCAGTTCTAATTTACTATTTACCTTTCCTTTTCTTTGTCTTGGAAAGAATCTGAAATAAGTTCTCGTGGATCAGTGTTCTATCCTAGTTAGCAATAACCAGGTTTCTTTGTATGGATGAGAGCTTCACCCTCATCACCAGTTAATGGCTTGGGCCATAGGGCTTTCATTTTCAACCAGTCCCCTGGCTGTGACTGAAGTAGGTCCAAAGGGATCAGTGCTCTACCCTGGTTAACAATTGCAAAATAAATATGCCTTCATACAACTTATCACTAATGGAGCCAGCAAAAAGCTACCAACATGAAGGGGGGTGTAGCATTATGCTTTTTATTATGTTTGTATTCTTTATTCATTGTTGTATTGCTTCAGTTCTAATTTGCTATTTACCTTTCCTTTTCTTTGTCTTGGGAAGAATCTGAAATAAGTTCTCGTGGATCAGTGTTCTATCCTAGTTAGCAATAACCAGGTTTCTTTGTATGGATGAGAGCTTCACCCTCATCACCAGTTAATGGCTTGGGACATAGGGCTTTCACTTTCAACCAGTCCCCTGGCTGTGACTGTAGTAGGTCCAAAGGGATCAGTGCTCTACCCTGGTTAACAATTGCAAAATAAAATAAAGAAACCACGTAGAATAAATATGAATGATGGGATCATCAGAAGAAGAATAGACAGAAAAAGAAACACACTGTCGCATTTATGGATGGAGCCTGCTGGTGTTAAGTCTAAAAATGTTTTAGCCTTTTGCATGGGGTAATTTTGCATTCATGGAGGAAATCTCCACTGACGGTGTAGAACTTATAATTATAGTGCTTTGTGATTACTTTTCAGACATTGACTGTCACTACCTGTGCTACCCGTGAAGGAAATGAGTCATCAGAGTGTGAACTCTGCAATCCTACTTTCTGATACTATTAGTAATGTTTACTGGAACCACATATTTAGAGCTTGGTTGATTCATGTCCCTTACAGATAAAGACTCAATGCAACATTGAACAAATGTCATATTAGACTCACCAAGTTTTTTGTGGAAGCTTTTCTTGTTTGTCTTTCATAATGACTTAAATTTTTACATCCATGGATGCCTTTGGTATATTTCTGCTGTACTCTTGCTTGTTTTCTTTAGGTTTCCATATTGTTATTCCATACTCAAGTTTGGGTGTAATGTAACTAACAAACAATGACTTCATCATTTCTGATTTTCTAGACTTTATAAATCTTTTTATACAACCTATAGTTCTATAAGTATCATTAACCAACTGGTAGATGTGATTAGAAAAACTCTAAGCTGGATCTAACCATATACCCAGGTCCTTAAATGGATCTAGTTTGAACCACTGTGTGCTGTATTAAATATTCATGTATTAAACATCATATGAAGCTGAGTTCTTCTATTACCCATTTTAAGTGCAACCTAGATCAGTGGATGGGGAATAGCAAATTTACACTGGGCCTGGCATTCCTGTCCCTTATGGATAGCAGTAACTGATAAATGCCTACCTCTGTGTCCTGTTTGGATACAGGACATCCTCTGTGTCCTGTTTGGATACAGGACATCATTATTCTTTTGAGAAAGCTTGGCTAGGCTTAGAAAGCCCCCCCCCCCCCAGGTTTTTAGCATAGTAACAATCTATCAGTCTATGAATAGTTTCCAGAAAGGACAAAAGGTTGTATTACTGTGGCTCTTTAAAATTGTTGTTCTTTATTGTTAAGCCTTGGTGATCATGTCAGTAATTATTACGTGTAATGTTTTCATTTGGCAAATTATTTTGTATGAAGTTAAATGGATGTACAAGTAAATATGTTCTGATTAAACTAAAGTTATCTGCGAAAATAATCAGAAACTGATATATATAGGACTCCAAGGATTACTTTTATTTAAATTTTTTGCAAAATGTCTTGGCTGCTCTATCGCTAGCCACTAATCATTATTATATTGAAATCCTGACTTCAAATACTAGAATTAAAGACGTGTTTACGGTTTTTCAACAGATAACCCAATACTGAAATCCAAATTATTTGCATTATTTTGCTTTGTAATCTTTGATACATGGTGGTATTTTCAACTGAGGAATTATAAAATTCAAAGTTCTAATTGTGGGGTTAGTATTGTTAAAATTTAAAATGATACTTGTGTATTCTAAATCTTTTACATTGTTGTAGAAGGACTGTGCTGTATTTCTCTATATCCATCTGCAGTCCTAACCTACTTGCTTATACGCGATATAAGGAATCTGCACAGTGGTAGATTGTAATAGAACATTTCACGTGGCTGCACAAGACCCATATCTCCAAGGTGGCCCATAGCTAGACATCTGCTCAGAAGCTGCAAGGAAATCAGTTTTTATGTTTAGCTTCACTGCCCCATTTTGGCTAGCTTATGTACTGACCATAACGGTCACTACCAAAAAGGTGTTTATTTTCAGTCTTAAAAATGTTTAAAGATGCTGCAAATACCTTACTCTACATACTCATGGTATTCACCATTTGAATACGCCAAGCATGGGACAGAGATGCCATTCAGCAGTGGGCACTTTATTCTTTTAAAACAAAAAAAAATTCTTAAAAATGATTAAAAAATAGTCTTCAGGGATCATAGCACCACTATCTAAGCAGCTGCAGATGTTTACTGCTTGTCCTGACATGATTCATTGGAGCAGAAAGCTTATGGATAATAAGTGGTGTAGTGGATGATCACAAACTCTGTCTGAAAGAGAGCGGCAGTAGAGCGGGCAATGCAAGCTTTAAGTAAAGGAATTTTATTATTTTAAATCCGGATAGGCAACTAGATATGGGGCAGCAGAGGATGTGTAGGAGCAGATGAGTGATTTGCTATACCTGGCCAGCAAATGTGTGAGAAACAGAGCAAAAAATAGATTACAGCTCTGCCTTATGTCATTAGTTATAATAAGCCAGCCTCCTAGACCCCAGCAAATAAACAAACAAAAAAAAAATGACTGGATGTTAAAAGATGCACCTTTTGTTAACTAAAAAAGCAGCGGACTGGGCAACATTGCTTCAAGCACATTTTGTCTTCATTCATAAAATTACATAATTAAATGTGTAAAATACATAAAAAAAAACACCTGCTAAAATTCCCCATATCATTTAAACTAGTATCATGACAGGCATTTACTTTCAGTTGCCAGGTACTTTCTTTCTAGTCTAAAGGCTTTACTATTGCTAATTTCCCATACACTGAGTTCGGTTTCTAATGCACACATTTAGTTAATCCAGGTAGGTTTAGTTGTATGTTTATACAGAACACTTGTTTTATTTAGTTTTAATAACCTAACAATGTTCATATATTCTTCTCAGATTTCTCCATGTTATGCCTATATAAAATGCTTTACATTTACTGCAACAACTCACATGAATAACATTTATTGTTATGCATGAAAAATTCTTTGGAATATAATAATCTGCATTCCTTAGAGTTACATAATTCATATTTAACATTAAAAATCATATTTACCCAAACCACACCTTTTTCTTGGCTTAATCACCTTTCTTATCAAGAAGATTTTATAATATTTTGCCTCTTTTAAAAATAAAACTGGTGTAGGATGCCGACAACACTTGCAGTGGATGGAAAGTCCTTCACTTATTTGGTAAAGATGTTCTTAACATGAAAGAATTAAGCTGAACCTACCAGTTTTATTGCTATACTCCTTGGTGGTGCTCCTCCTGTTTTCTCAGCATCCACCCATGTCTCCCCTAATATGATAGGTTTATACATCCCCTTCCTATTCTCCATAATGGGTGACGTGCTTCTTAAATAAATTTTCAGGGTAACCCCTGTCTATAATCTTGTCATAAAATGTGACATCTCCTTGATAAATACTTGTTAATCTTTTTACACTCTAGCCCCTTAATTCTTTTACTCAGATTAGCATCCAAATAAATGTTGCTATATCCTGTTTTTCTGGTAATACATGTACTCAGCTGGCCTTTACTTTTCATTAAGAAAATACTAAATAACTCTAAGTTAATCTATTAGTCTAGTTGGTTTATATAATCCATGACTTCACCAAGCTTATCAATCGTACCTGCCCAAATTAAAAAAAAAATAAAAAATCATAAGAAGTTACTAGGCCAATGGTCTAATAGGAACACAGGTGGAACCCCCAGGGTGAATTTATGGTTACTTGTCGAATCATCCAGATTTGTGTTTTGAAGAGGGCCAGTGAGGTGCTCTGTTTGACATGAAGTTGGAGTCTATTCCAAAGACATGGTAACCCCTGGGAGACAAATCTGTCCCTCCAACAGGTTCCATCACATACCAGGTATTGGTCTTTAGAGCGAGTAGCATGTGTGTGCCATTTGACTTTTTGGATGTGCAGCATTTCTAATAAAGCAGGGTCAGAGGTCACCTTATACGCAAGGCAGAGATCGCCTCTGAGTAGTCTGTATGAAATAAAATAAACTGACAATGATTTCACCGATTCACATAGGATAGTTTCTGAAGACCTTGAATTTTCCTTGTGAGGAACCTTTGTGGTCTCTCCAATTGCTGCGGGTGCTTTGAAAGGTACATACCAAAAGAGGTGTTGTACTCCATTATTGGCCTAATGAGTGAAGAGTACAGGGAGGTGATAACTTCTCCTTTTCTCATGGTAATGCCCTTATTTATGAGATGAGCCATATGGAATGCCCTTCTTACCACTGTGGAAACATGGTAGTCAAAGGCAAGGTTGCTGCCAACCCGTGTGCCCAGGCCCAGACCTCTCACCGCTGAGTGCCTACTTAGCATATTGCCATTAATGTGGTAATTTGCAGGAACATTGCTCTTACCTAAAGGGATGATGATACATTTTTTTGCATTTAGTTTGAGGCCACGACTTTGGCACCATTCACTTGTTTGTGTAAGACCATCTTGAAGAATGTTGAGATAATTTGGAGATTCTATAACCACACCCAGTTTTCAGTTATCAGCAAACTTTGTCAGCCACAGTCCCTTGGTTTTTAGCTTGAACTTTGGAGAAATAGATTCTGAACAGTAGAGGTCCCAGGGCCAATTCCTGTGGAATACCACTGGTTATGGGTATGCTGTTGGAGGTGGGTGTATGGGTTCTATCACTGAGCCAGTTCGCACCCCACCTTACAATATAAGGTTCAATATCTATCTATCTGGGAGAATTTGTCAATGATGCCCGAGTGAAGGATAGTGTCAAATGCCTTGGCTAGGTCTAGATTTACCTCGTCCAGGGCCCTGGTGACTCTATCCACCAGGTTTAACAGCCATGATCTCCCCATGAAAAATCCAAACTGGGTAGGATCTAGTGTTTGGAGATTACCTATATCTTTGTTGATAAGGTCCATGGTGATTCTTTCCATGGCCTTGCAGATAAGGCTAGACAGGCTAAAAATATTTTTTTCTTTCCATGTGGTCATAAATGAGTTAGCATAGCTGGGGGCCATTGCTGTCCCCACTGCCACTCTAGTCTTTTACCTGTAACTTTTTTCAACTTCAAACCACATATAATGATATTACAGGATGACATCCAAATCTCATTTAACAGCCTAACATTTCAAACCTGACTAGATGTTTTTGAATCTAAATACGGTGAGACTTTTTACATGCCTACTTCCTTTGGGGAAAAAAGAATAGAAGAATTTCACAAAAATAGTACTTAGAACAACAAACTCATTAATAGCAAGGCTCTTTATCTTGTAAATTAAATCAAAATAGTCTAGATACACTGAGAACAGCTATAGGGTGAATGTGTTTTTCTGCCCAAGACATGGCCTCAGTTTGGAACCTTTACTCTCCACAATTAACCCGAGAGGAAGGCCGGTCAAATTCTTACAGATTTTCAGCAACCCAGGTATGAAAGACACTTTTTTTTAAAATACTGAGCTGTGGCTTCATCAATCAACCCCTCTAACAGTCTTCAGCAAACCTATCAATATGCCTGAAAGCCCTCTTAAACTCCTAGTTTATTTCATCATATTCTAAACAGTTATTTAAAATAACCAACATTTTATTATTTTCATCATCAGTACTCCTAATAATTATTGCACCCACTTTATCAGCCTTTAAAATTTTAATGTCACACTGAAACCTTAAAAGGGCATTTCTTCAGATGTAACAAAAAAACTTCCTGTCTACTTTATTGCTTAAATAAACCTGTGACGCTCTTTTCACATGCACTTAAATAAGCAGCAAATTCAGATAAAAATGTGGATTAAACACGCGTCTTCTTTACACTGTAAAGTTCTTAATTATTAAATTCTACTTGTGCACATAGTTTCTCATGCAATAAATACATGAACCAAATCCCCTCTTGTACCATTGCTTAAAAATCATATTTCTGTTACTCTACTCTGTAATACTTTAAAAATGTTAATGGTAGTCATTTGATTTTCATCAAAATGTTCCAAATATCACTTTTTTTACATGCTGAGATATGCATGCACAGACAACAAAGTAATTATAATTGCTGACCTGGATAGGAGGTTTTCTGTGGATGAAACCCAACTGTTTGCTGTGGTTTGCTTACTTAGTTATTCTGAGCTGATTTTGTGGGACTAATGTGATTTGTATGAAGCAAGTTGAAAGGAATATTTTACTCTAGGGGTTATTGTTTATGTGAAAAAAATGAAGAAATACATTATGTGGCTATTTTTAACACAGTTTATTGTCTGAGGCATATGCAATTAGCAAAGTGGCTTTAACGTTTGGGTGGGATGGGGCACCTGACTGTGGTCAAAAGTAATGTACATTGTCATGTACACAGTTTAAAACAGTCTGTTTTTACAACACTAATGTATGTTTTGAGTTAAAATATTTTATCCATGACTGCATAGTCACCTGTTGAGCATCATATCTTTAGTGAACCATGTGAAAAATCAAAGGCCCAAAACAGATACCAACAGAACTCCTGTTTTCATACAATATAGAGCACAGGTGGCACACTGCCAGGATATGGCTTCTGTGTTATTGGTCAGATGGCATTTAAACTATGCAAGTTTCTTTTTTTGTTTTTTCCCTAAGCAAAAGCCTAAGCAACAGCATGTTATGGTGCACCATGTTGAATGCCTTAGAGATCCAGAATCAGTGTAGTGAGTTGTTTCTGTATAATGTACACATTTAGCAATGGCTGCATTAGAACCATGGCCAGTTCTAAAACCATGCTCTGTGAAGGATGAAATATTCTGTTCTCAATATAATGCTTAATTAGGAGCTGAATTGCATTTGACAAGTACCTTACCAAAAGGGCTCGTACTGCTATACAATTACATAACCTGTGTGTGCTCTTTCCATTTGGGCTGGTAGTTTAGTTTTTTTCATATATGTGTGTTTAAGCGTCCTGTAAGCTGCTGCCATTTTCCGGTATTATTAGAGGATAAGCAATAAATGAATTTATGGAAGGAAACAGGAGTTACTGTATATTTTCTCTGAACTAGTATGACATTGTATGTAATATGTTTAGAGAAAATGGGTACGGGTGCACAGCCCTCCTGCAAAAAAAAAAAAAAAAAAAAAATGTAATTGCTAGCAACCATCCTACAGCGGTCCACTGAGCATCACCACTGTGGTGTACAGTATCCTGGCCATGGAGAGGTAGCCTTGGGTAACTGGAGGTTGACTCGTATATGTATGTTTTCATTTATTTTACTGGCAATTGTTATGCTCCTACTTTGCTGTATAATGGCGAGTGTTTATCTGTTTAAGCATAAACTTCCTCTGCTTTAATATTAATGAGTTTTTTTGAGAAGCTTATTGTAACTAAAGTGAAAAGCAATATTTAAATAGATATTGATTTGTTTCCATAAGTATGTGGACTGTTGCCTTATGTATTGCAGTCTCAATAAAATGAGAATAACTGGATTAGAGTGTAAATATAACACGATTATTTTTTTAAACTGTCTGAAACTTTTGAGAATGTTTGTTTTTTGTTGGAAAATGGAAGGAGAAACTGGTACATAACCCATTACTGCTTCCTTCCACTGGTGGCAGGCATAACTAATGTCTGACAGGTGTCAACGAATGCAGCTGGGGTAGGTGCTGTATGGCATTGGTGAGTGTGGCTATTTTGCTGTGTGTGTGTGTGTGTGTGTGTGTGTGTGTGTGTGTGTGTGTGTGTGTGTGTGTGTGTATGTATGTGTATTATATATATATATATATATATATATATATATATATATATATATATATATATAGGTGTAAATGAATATGTGCATGCTTGTGTGTGTGCGCACGCACATGTGGGCATATACATGTGAGTATATGCATATGATCTATTAATGAGGTTTGGTCAGAAACTGGTAGAAAACCAGTTCTGTACTGCTTCAGTCTTTGATGTTTGTCAACAGTGCTTCTCTCAATACCCACACTGTAACCAGAATTGCCCCTCCTGTAATTGATGCAGGGGTACATGTTTTCATAAATTATTTAAGTATGCTTGAAAATTCTTTATTAACCTTGTCTGAAACTGCCCCTGATTTTGCCTCAAATTTCTCACCTCTTCCTCATAAAATTTGTGGTTTTCCAGTCAATTTATTAAAGACTATATTCAGTAACTAATGACAGGCATTTGATTTTCAGACTTCATATCCAGCAAAAAGTACTTGCTAATGCAAAATGTGCTTTCTAAGTATATAAGGGCATGCCTCTCAACCTCTTAGCCCAAGAAATCTGGACAAAGCCTAAAACAATGTAGGGGTGCAAAGTCCCAAAAATAGGGACAGTCTTTAAATATCCTTCTTATAATCTTAGAAGGTTGCTAGAATAACAGGATTTGTGTCAGCATGCATTTTCTGAAGGGTATGAAGCTGCAACCTCAATATATATTATTTAGTGACTTCAATCCTCAGTGATTTGCCAGAAAACCATACATTTGATGAGGAGCAGATCAAAAATGTGAGGCAAACATCTGAACTTCTGTGAGGTATGCATAAGGGCTATATTTAAAATCTGCCCCTGATTCAGAGGCTTTAAACTATGATTCTTGTACTAAGTGGTTGAGAGTTACTATTTTTATAACAGTCAGAAGTGTGCACAGTAAAGTATAATAGCTAGGTCATTTGTTTAGTTTAAACAATGTGGAGTACAGGGATAGTTTGTATTTGTGTGAAATTGTTAAAAACAGTGATATAATTTGTTGTCATCTTCAGTAAAAATTAAACAAAATACTGATGTATTTTAAGAAAAGTGTGGAAAAAATACATTGTTGGTTTTAACAGGATCTGCAGTCTGGAGGGTGGCCTAATGGTTAAGGTGTTTGCCTTGCAAACACAAGATATGGGGTTTGAATCTCACAGGGGATAACTGGCTAGGCTTAAAATGGCTCGCAAGGGCAGTCAGCCTAATACTAACCTAAATATGCAAAGAAACTGACCAAATGGGTTATGAAATCTTTATCGGCCATCTAATCCAATCGTTTTGTCAGCATAGAAAGGGAAGTATCAACATGCATGCGTCAGAAATGGGGAAGCCATGTGAAAACAGAGTCTGATAAGGGCATTATTGCCTTAGTACAGGGAAGTTTCTGTGCAGTCTGAGAAGTATGCAAAAGTGCATAATTGCAGAAGGAAACTTTATAACTACAGGAGTAAAAGAGCAGTAGATTAGAAACGTGTAGACGTACAAACCTGATTGACCCAAATGCTCCATTCCATGCCAGCAAATGTAGGAATGTATGAACAGTGAAGATATTCCAAAGGCACAGACTGAAAACTGCATAGTAGTCCGAGAAAATGGGGGGGATATGATGAAAAGAAATGGGTTTTCTAACTCGGAATGTAATTTTTTTTTTGCTATAGAAATAATTCAAGAAGGTACCTTTCTGGAGTAATGTGGCAGCAATAGTATTTGCAAAGATTCTAACAATAGTTCTGCAGGTTGTGCAATGTTATCATAGTTTGCTTAAGTTAGGTATGACCAGATGTTATGTTGCTGTGCTAGTTGGTCAACCCCTTCGGGGTTTAACCAGGCATGAGGTGTAGCCTAGTGCTACATTGCTTCCAAGGATAGATTAACTTGTTTACTGACACAATCCATGTGTATACCATGTTTCTATTCTTAAAACTGGGTTTGTATTTTATTTCTGTGTTGGACATATCTGGACAATTGACAGGAAATTAGTAGATGATTGAAATGCACAGTTATAGTATAGCTTTTTTAGACCAGTATGGTATCCGCATATACTTTCAGATTGATTTCTTTGTGAATCACTAGATGATTACATAACGCATAGCTTGTACTGTCAGTTGATGCATATTCTCTGTTGTATTACAACTAGTGTAAAAGTGATGTTGGACCTTAAGCTTCTGCAAAAGTACATACTTTTGGAGCCTATCCGATGCATTTGCTCAGCATTGGTTAAAAAGGTTAACCAACTAAACATACATCTTTGCCATAGAACCCCTCAGTCTTGAATAGAGGACCGTTTGTATGCATGGCTCAGTATACATCGTTCAGCCACACAGACTTTCAGAAAATGTTTTAACTTTTGGCCAGAATTGAAACTTGGGCATTTAACACCCAAACGAGCTTGTGTTCAAGTGGAAGGATACCGGGGCCAAAACTGGAGTGTCACACGAGAATCAGATCTGGTGGCAAATGCTTTGTGGTTGAACCTGTGCCAGTTCTTAGCAGCATATGTGTATGTCTAAATGCCTTATCTGTCTTGCTGTCCATTATCTCAAGTACTTTGTCAACTGTGTATTCCATCCCTTGCTCCATAATATCAGTTAAAACCTCGGGTCTGTTATCATTTGTGCAAGCACCATCCTCTGGTTTCCAACCCAGTCCATGATGCTTGCTTTGCACCCAATAACTTTAATTGTTACCATTTGGCAATGTGTAAACCTCTAGTACCTTAAAGGCATCATTTTAGATGCCTACATATTGTTTGCTCTTTTTCAGGCAGCACAGATACAGTGATATGATTTACCCAGTTTCCACCCCTCCATCACCGTTATCAAACCTACTTTAATTTACACCAGGCAGAAGAGTCTTAACAGAATACTCATTTGAAGTACAGGATTGTCAGTTCACAAAAACACATATTTTGTTTAATTATCTGCTTTGAGATTGCATTTTAAGTCTCTCTCCCATCCAAAGAGTCTTCACCAAAGTCCCTTGCGCCAGCTATATTGCAGACATAAAGGTATGCAATTATACCTTTAAATGGATGAGTGCCTAATCTCAGCTTTTTACCAGCCAAGACACTCTCGTCTTCTCTACACTTCACCATGGCTCTTCTTAATAACCTAAGCTTTAAAGTACATGTAAGAAAAGTCATTCTTTTTTACTTTTCACAGATAGATATGCTTTTGATTACAGATTTTGACCTCTGGAAAAATGCTTTCTTACCATCATCACTTTCTTGGTATTTCTCAACAAATAAGTCCACTGCCAGGAAATTTGAGAATTATGGAATTCTTGACCTTGTCTGTCCTCATGATTCCATTTGCCAGATTCCACATGAAGGAGATTCAGAGTTTTTTTTTTGGACTCTGCATTTTCATTGGGTCTGTATTAGGTTGCCGAAATGATATTCTGGCGAGCACCTATTCAGCAACCTATAAACAAACGCTTCATCAGACATAAAAATAATCAAAGTGCCTCCCCTTACACACCTTGATGTCACTTCCCATTAAAAACAGCAAATCAGAACGCTAATATACAACATGTATATATATATATACAAATGGAAAAGAAATAAGTAAAAGACCAAGAATACGAAAAAATAAAAAATAATGATAAAACAAAATGAACATAAGAACATAATAAAGAAAACTGACTATCAGCAAAAATCGCTTCAGCGATATGCTGAATTCACTAAGTGCAATGAAATAGCTGCCTGAAGCACAATGGATCACTACAGAACTTTGCCCTTTTCTCCACTTTAGTGAGATCTCTGAGTTGGTATATATAGATGGGGGTGGGGGGCAAAGCACCCCAGATCAGGGGGTATGGATGGCGAAGCAACCCCACTTGGGTGGGTTCGAGTCGACTAAAAGTTGTTCCATTGTGCTTTGGGAATCTATTTTGTTGCCCTTAATAAATTCAGTGAATCGCTGATGCAATTTTCGCTGATTACACATCTCTAAATAAATGTTCACTGGAATACCATTTTGTAGAACTAATATAGACACTGTTCATCCTATGTCTTTTCCGATTTCTGTCTTTATTTTTTGTGAAAAAAAATAACTACTTCAGTGGGCCAACCAAGATTAAATAAATTTTGGACTTCCCTTTTCTCCTTCAATGAAGCCATTTTTAGCTAATAGACCCCTTCGACACTAGTTTATATATTCTTAGCTAATATTGTCAGTTTTCTTTATTATGTTCTTATGTTCATTTTGTTTTATCATTATTTTTTATTTTTTCGTATTCTTGGTCTTTTACTTATTTCTTTTCCATTTGTATATATATACATGTTGTATATTAGCGTTCTGATTTGCTGTTTTTAATGGGAAGTGACATCAAGGTGTGTATTTAAGGGGAGGCACTTTGATTATTTTTATGTCTGATGAAGCGTTTGTTATAACGCGAAAGCGCTAACACTGCAGTCGATTCTTTTATTGTCATACAATAAACTTGGTTTTTACTACTTGGAGGAGAGAGTTTTTGCTTATGTTCTGCAGTACATGGTGCACCTTCTTGTTCTTCCATTTGTGCATCTATTTTTATCTTTGAAGGTGCTTCATCTAGCAGGAATTATTCGTTATTTGTGATTTTTGCTGTTGTTCTTCCTGCTGGGACATGGCTGCTACTTCCGACCAGCCCAATTGTGTCTCTGGAATTGATTTACCTTTTATTTTGGAGGAATATGTCCGAATGGACGTTAATCCATTATTAAAGCTGACAGTTACTGACTTGAATAAGCCGGACAATACAAGTAATAATTTCAGAAACAATATGGACATTATACTCATAACCCGGAAACTTGAAACTAAACTCCAGAAGCTACGCACTGTCCAATGGCAGAGCTTGCATATGGAAACCTGCCTTAAGTTCAAACTAATTCCAAGAGGGCTAAGGGTACTAAAAATGCCCACGTTTGGGAATTCTAACCCGGAGCTTCTTTCCAAATGGCAGAAGCTCAATCTCGAAACGGGCTTTTCGTATATTAGGATTCTTATTGAGCATTATGGAGCTTTAATAGAACAGCTAATGGGCGAAATCAAAGCTGCCAACAACGAATTAGCCAAGTTATTGGGCAATGATGAACTACTTTTATTTTCTGATGATCTCAAGCGCATCCTGTCATCTCTTGATTCCAGATCTTTATTGGATAAAAAGAGAAAGTTAGAGAGGGACTTTTTAGATTTTCACAAAGGCCAGGTCTTTTCTTGGCCCCGTGATAAGTTTCCATCTAAAAGTGGTTTTCCTCATCCACCGGTACATCAACCAGCGCAAAAACCTGAGCCTATTCCTTTAAATCCGGTGATTTCTACCACCGAAACAACACAGAGTTCTTCCTCCTTGATGACCTCATCAACAGAAGCCCGTCCACCGGTTTCGTCCTCACAGAATGCATCTGAAGCCTTGCATGTTACCACGGATATCCCATTGCAACGCCGAGTAGTTGTTCAAGCTGAAATACATGCCGATAATGATGCCATCGTGAGTTCACCATCTACCTTGGATACTACCGCCGGCCACAAGACCAATGATGTCCGGAGGAAACAATTATCGATGGATCCCTTCATCATATCGGCAGAGGATGAAGTCTTTGGTTTGGGAGATGGTTTGCCTCTTTTCCACTCCCCTACAAACCAAACGAAAGGAGGACTTGGTCGCCCCAAGGGAGAGCGGCGAAAAGGAAGAATACAGAGGAGATTTTCCAGAACATGAAAAAGGTACCGAGATCCAAAACTTAGTTGTGAATATTTCCAAATATATTTTGAACAGCAATGAGCTTTCAGTTTTAAACAAAGGGTTGGGTTTTATACCCTCTGGATGTAGTGACCTAACTGATATCATCGTTGACATTAAGCTTTTTACAAGGAACTTGGGTCTAAAGTTAATGTTTGGCCAAGATGCTAGTGTTAACAATGCTGCTTATAGACCCTTTAGGAAACCATCCACTTTTATGCCTCCACAGCACCCTTTACTAGAGGCATTTGAACAGGCCTGTGAGTCTGATTTATTTGAACTTTATAATGATAGACATGCTAAGCCGGATTTTTACAACATGACTTTTGATGAGAAAGCAGCCTTAGCTGATTTGAGGTGTAATGATTAAATAGTAATCAGACAAGCGGATAAAGGTGGAGCCATCGTTATCCTTGACAAATCTGATTACTCTGACAAAATGTATTTTATGTTAGCTGACAGGGAGACGTATCTCCCCATCTCTAATTGTATTTTGAATGATTTGATCAGAAAAGTACATGCTTGTTTATATGATCTATTGTTAACCAAGGTCATTGATAATGACCTATATTTATATTTACTGGTTGATAAGCCCCTAGTTCCCTCTTTTAGGGGCCTCCCCAAGATCCACAAGGATGTGAAGAACCCTTCTTTAAGACCCATTGTGTCTAGTCGTGGATGGTTAACAGAACCTCTATCCATTTATCTTGACAAGCTGCTCAAACCTGTTGTTTCAGAGGTGGAATATGTTTTAAGAGATACACCCCACTTTTTAGAAAATTTAGCCACTTATAGTAAGTCTTCCCTTTTCAACATCCATAATGTGTTAGTTACACTTGACGTGAAGTCGTTGTTCACATCAATACCCAATGACGTTGGCAAGGAATATATCCGGACATTATTAACTAGGAAAAAAATACCAAATAGTACTATTAGTAAGTGCATATCACTCCTTGAGATTGTCCTTGAGAACAATGTTCTCTGTTATGATGACAAGTACTATTTACAAACGAAAGGGGTCGTGATGGGCACCCCGTGTGCCAACGCATATGCCAACTTGGTGTTGGCACAATGGGAAGATCTATATGTTTTAAACACAGGTCTTGACCACATGAAACATCTTAGATATTACAATAGGTTTGTGGACGATGTTTTTTTACTTTGGGATGGCACTATTGATCAACTGTTAGCTTTTGTGAGTTACTTGAATGAGACAACTGATTTTTTATGTTTTGAATGTTGTTATTCTATTGATGCTATTGAGTTTTTGGATGTTAAGGTAATAAAGGGATCCATTGGCTTTGACACAGAGCTTTTTAGGAAACCCTGTTGGAGGAATAATCTGTTGCACCGGGCCAGTATGCATCCTAGGCATGTGCACCAGAATTTAGTGAGAAATCAAACAATAAGGGTATCCAAGTTGACATCTCAAAATAGTGTATTTGACCACCACAAATCACTATTAGCCAGGAATTTTATATCTAGAGGCTACAATCGGACACAGGTGCATGCAGACATTGCCAGAGGTGATCGTTGTAGGGAGGATATAGGGGCACCTCTGATCAATAGATCGTACCCCCATGATCTTATCAAAACAACCAGCAATACAGCCACTATGAACAGGATAGTTATCCCTTTCACCAACAGGAATCACCATATATTGGATGTTCTTAATAAAAATTGGAGATTGTTGATGGTTGATGAACGGATTAAGAGCTTGGTTGATGAGAGACCCTGAGTAGCCTACAGAAATATGCTGTCTCTCAACAGATTACTTTGCTACGACAAGGCTCATCAGAACAATAGAACCCCACGAAGAACAGGCACATTCAGTTGTAATTCTTGTAATCAATGCAAATATGTATCCTGCTCTGATAATTTTATACATCCCATAACACGACGTTCTTACAATTTTAGACTATATGCAGATTGTAGATCCACCAACTTAGTTTATATTGCTGTTTGTCAGACCTGTAACGTTTTTTATGTTGGCATGACAACAAGATCCCTACGGGAACGAATGAGGGAGCATCTATATGCCATTGGTAAGGGCAACACCACCAATGCCCTAGCTAAGCATGTTTTAGATGAAGGATGCTCCCATAGCTTTAAATTCCAAGTTTTAGAACTGGTGTCTGCTACCAGCCGATTGGGTAATGTAAGGAACATTACAGAAGAAAGGGAAGCTAAATGGATACTTAAATTGCAAGCACATAAGTTTGGGTTAAATGATAGAGTGACTTTGAAGCCATTTTTAGCTAATAGACCCCTTCGACACTAGTTTATATATTCTTAGCTAATATTGTCAGTTTTCTTTATTATGTTCTTATGTTCATTTTGTTTTATCATTATTTTTTATTTTTTCGTATTCTTGGTCTTTTACTTATTTCTTTTCCATTTGTATATATATATATGTATATATACATGTTGTATATTAGCGTTCTGATTTGCTGTTTTTAATGGGAAGTGACATCAAGGTGTGTATTTAAGGGGAGGCACTTTGATTATTTTTATGTCTGATGAAGCGTTTGTTATAACGTGAAAGCGCTAACACTGCAGTCGATTCTTTTATTGTCATACAATAAACGTGGTTTTTACTACTTGGAGGAGAGAGTTTTTGCTTATGTTTTGCAGTACATGGTGCACCTTCTTGTTCTTCCATTTAGACTCCTCATAAAGACCATCACAACTTTTTTTTTGCTTGGACACTTCCCAAGGCTATACACACTGCTCCATCTGTCAAGTGTTTGTCTCTATGACCCATCATAGTCTCTTATCTATCTTCTCTATATAACTTGAGAACCAATGACTTAAGCTGTTGGCCCAGGGAGCTTTGGCAGAATTCTGCCAAAAATAAAGACTTCAGTCTTGGCAGTCTGACAAAAAGGCCAAAAAGCTTGGGTCTGATCGGGTAGCTGTCTAGGCTCTCCAGATGTCTCTCTCTCTAAAAGCTAGGAAAGGCCCTTAACACCTTCTGGTGTTTGCCTCAGATTCCTATGCCACAACCCTGTCAGAGACCAGCATGCATCCAAATTATTGCACATGCTTTGAGGGTTTTCTGATATTTATCCCGGATGTTGAGGGGGAGCCTCAGCTGATTCTTTCCAAAGGGCCAAGGGGGATTCCTCAAATTTTTGTAAGGGAAGAGATTCCAGCTATGATTATCAAATCATATCATGGGTCTGAACCATCAAGAGTCTTTCAGGCATGTCCTGCTCAAGAAAAAACAAAAAAGTACATTACTGCTGTTGAGCATTCCCAAAATGAATGGCAAGGTTTTGCTCAGGGTCTGTTCACTGTTTTAATGGCTTTGAAGCCTCCTCAAGGGGTGTCTATCACTGCTGCTCCCTGGTCTTACACCCATGTTAAGAGGCCTAGGGAACTGGACTCCTCAGATGAGGACTTGGACTATACAGAGGAATCCTCTACCTTACTGCTGTCAGATACCTTCCCCTATAGACTATGGTTCTGAGGAGGATAAGGATTCTTTGAGCCCAGACTCCCCCCTTGGAAGAATTATCCTTTGAGGATACTATTGCTCATACGATAGAGTACTTCAGATGAGATTGTGCCCAGGTCTCTGACATTCAGAAAAATTATATTAGCTTTTGCAGATTGGAGTCTCCTAAGCCATTTTCTGCTCCTTATGTTTTGGCAGCCCTTTTGGACACTTTCTTTCTGCTTCCTCTGTGGCCCCTGATTTCAACCCCCTGGCTCCTAAGAAACCTGATGGGTTCTGCAAGGTGCCTGAGAATTACAAATGCTTGCATAAGTGCCTTTCTGTTGATCCTTAAATGGTTTGTTTCCTTTGTTAAGCCTTCTAAGCTCTTGCCATCTGCTAAGCTCCTTCCCTCAGATAAGAATAGTTGAACTATGGAGAGTTTGGGTAAAGTGTATATTGCTTCCACCTTATCTTTTAGGCCGTTAATTACCACCCCACATGACAAAGTATATTTTTCCTTTTTTTCTCCAGTATCTTTGGTGTTCTCTGACCTTCCTGATTTCTGATTAGAAGGCTTCATCTTTTATCCTCCTTGGATAGACTTCCCAGGTCAATATGATGCTGCTGATGCCTTTTCCAGGGCTGCTGCTTTTGGTTCTATGATGAGGAGTTATTCTTGGCTATGCCTGATCATATTAAAGGCAAGCTTTTGGATGCCTTTCTGGATAATAAAAATCTTTTTAGGACAGCTGCTTCAGATATGTGCAAGTCATTTCAGGATAAGGGTAAGGTCTTGCAGGAACTTGCATATTTCTTGTCTGTCCTATCCCCCAAATTCCAGAGGAATTACCCTTCTAAGTGTGCCTTTGTCCACAGACAGAGTTGTCCACCTCCCAGGGTAAGAAGGGATCTTGACATATTTCTTAGGACTTGGGATAAGCCCTGGCTGCTCTCTGTTCCTGGCCCAGGACCTCTGGGATACTCTATTCATCCCAGGCTTCTAGTGTTAGTCAGCAGGAAGCTAAGAACCCTCTCCAAATATCGGCAGGTCACCTCATTGCATAACAATTCTACAATCCCCTATCAAGGAAAACAGTAAAATACTCTATTCATCCCAGGCTTCTAGTGCTAGTTAGCAGAAAGCTAAGAACCCTCTCCAAATATCGACGGGTCACCTCATTGCATAACAATTCTACAATCCCCTATCAAGGAAAACGGTAAAATACTCTATTCATCCCAGGCTTCTAGTGCTAGTCAGCAGGAAGCTAAGAACCCTCTCCAAATATCGGCGGGTCACCTCATTGCATAACAATTCTACAATCCCCTATCAAGGAAAACAGTAAAATACTCTATTCATCCCAGGCTTCTAGTGCTAGTCAGCAGGAAGCTAAGAACCCTCTCCAAATATCGGCGGGTCACCTCATTGCATAACAATTCTACAATCCCCTATCAAGGAAAACAGTAAAAGACTCTATTCATCCCAGGCTTCTAGTGCTAGTCAGCAGGAAGCTAAGAACCCTCTCCAAATATCAGCGGGTCACCTCATTGCATAACAATTCTACAATCCCCTATCAAGGAAAACAGTAAAGTATGTCTGCTGAATAATTCCAACAAGAAAGACTTTCTATTGATTGTACCAAATCTCACATGTTATACCCAGCCCTGAGCCAGGACAGCCAGCAGCCCTTGCTTTCCCCTTCTACATAACCTTCACTATCTCATCCCTCCCACCAGTATAGATCTCCTTCCCTTGTTTTTTTTTTTTTTATTCCCACTCTCCAATCTGTAGACCTCCATTGTTACTCCCTCTTAAGCTAACCAGCTATACTAGACTTGCCCACTAGATGGCACCCTAATTCCAGACTTTTTCTACTCTTACCCTTTTTCTCTTTATTAACTACTTACTCCTGTTCTTACCTTCAGTAGTCCCCAAAGTGCTATTAGCTGTCTCTTTTTTGTTTTTTTTCCTTCCTTTCTACTGTCCATTGATACCTCCCCAGTCCTCTATCCCTCCTTCCTTTCTTTTATTTTTCCCTTTTCCCAGGCACACTTACAGACTAGAGACACTTTCTAGACTCTATTCTTTTCCATTCTATCACTAGAAATAGCCTAGCTGATTGTTTTTCATTAACTGATTCAGTATCTGTTTCTACCCGCTCCGTTCACTCAGAGGGCTCACTCCGCTCCCTTCCCTACCCCCAATTCCCACCTACCCCCCAGGGGTCCTACCTTTATACTTCCTAAACCACACCTCTTCCTCCTCCTGTCACTCTCCAACCACACCCCTTCCTCTTACCAGTACCTTCTAACCACACCTCTTCCCCTCACCTGTACTATCTAATACTACCTCGTTATTAGACAATTTCCTCTTTACAATCACTCTTCCCTCTATCTCTTCTCCCTACAAACTCTCCTATTACCTAACTCCACAAATATTACCCTCTCACTACTCTCCTCCCAAAACACCATACTCTACTCACTGTCTCAGTTCCACACAATAAACTTCTTTCTTCTACATACAAAGAACCTATATCTATCCATATAATGAATACTCAATCCACCCCATCCTTTATCACATTCTTATTCACACTCTTACTATTACCTCCTTTAATCTTTACTCATGTTTTTACCTCTTTTGAAAATCCACTAGACCCAAACCAAAACTTTCACAAAAAAAGAAACCAGCTCTCCAAACTCACCTTTACTTTTTATTCATGCTAACATAACATCCTCAGCTATCTACATACTTCCTAAATATCATAGAACTCTGCACACAAAGTACAACAATCTAATCCCCAAAAAATGTCTGTCTCTATACAGCAGATTCAAAAACCCATACTATCTACGCCTTCTACTCTGTTTAAAGGATGGTGACATTCACCCTAACCCAGGTCCCCCAACAACTCCCATCTCTCTCCTTAACTTCAAAGAATCACCTACCCAAGCCCTCTCTAGACCATCTAACTCCCAATTAATTGCTCATCTTAACATACACAGTATAAACAATAAAGTAATTCAATTCCAAGCTCTAACAGAAATCTATTCCTTTGATATTCTCTGCTTAACAGAAACCTGGCTAAAACCTTCAACCAAAGATAATGAAATCATCCCACCTGGATATAATATCCTGAGACTAGACCGAACATCCAAGAAAGGTGGAGGTGTTGCTATCCTATATAAACCTAGCTTACAATTAACCACTCATAACAGCAAACCACCTATAGACTCCAATGCAGAAATTCTGATCACCAAACTTCTTAACAATTCCAAATCCATCTATGTCATCTGTATATATCTACCTCCTGGTAATAACATAGCAACCATGGAAAATATACTTTGCTGGCTTTCCCAAAACTTGCCTCAAGAAACCATAATCCTAGGTGACATAAATATTGACTGGACCTGCTTATGCAGTAACCTCCCCTCAAACCATATAAACCTTTATGGGTATTCCCAAACAGTTACCTCCCCTACCAGAATAAATAAATCTAACAAAAAATCAAGCTTACTAGACTGGATCCTCATTAATCATCATCCTCACATCTATGACTCTGGAACTCTTCCTGATGATTTAAGTGACCACTCTCTTACCCATATCATCAGACATAAAATCAACTTTCTCTCTCCAACATCCATTAAAAACATCAGGTCTAAAAAGTACTTTAATCCTGAACTTTCCAGATGGAACTAAGAGCATGCAACTGGTCTCCCCTACAATACCTACCTTTAGATGAAGCCGTTAGTTACTTTAACTTCCTTGCTATCCTCAACCACCGTGCCCCAACCAGACTAGTTAGAATCAAAACCAAACATGCTCCCTGGCTTTCCAAGGAAACCAAACATAAAATCAATGTTAGAAACAAACATTGGGTAAAATGGAGGAAAACAAAAAATCCTATAGACCAACAAACATTTAGATAACTACGAAATGAAACTAAGAAAGCTATCATATCTGACAAAAAAACTACTACCTCCAACCCCAACAAGCCAGTCAAAACAAGCCACAGAAATTTTGGTCTAGTATCAACCAACTACTACACCCAGGGCAATCCACTACTCCAAACCCTCAAAACACTGAACACAAAATGCCAATAAATATAGTAAATTCTTTTAACACCTTTTATACTGATGCTATACAAACATTAGCTAGTCAACTATCACCTAACAACTTCACTCTACCTTTGAGAGAATCAACCACATCCCCTACTTCAACCCATTCCAACATCATATATTCTAACAATGCTACAGAAACTGAAACCATGCTCCCCCTCAGCAGACCAACTACCTGCTGAATTCCTTCAACAATCCACCAAAGCTATTGCCTATCCCATTTCTATCCTGATCAACAGAACTATTACTGAAAGTTATATCCTCAGTTTATGGAAAATTTCCTATATTATCCCCCTCCACAAAGGAGGACAATCCACTGAACTCTCCAATTACCACCCCATTGCCCTCCTCTCACCTCTAGCAATGATCATGGAAAAATGTATCCACAAACAATTGCTTGACCATCTAATACAAAATAACCTACTAGCCAACTGTCAGCATGGTTTTAGACCATCACATAGCACTACTACTGCCCTTCTTTCCTTCACAGACTGTAGCAACAGCAACCACAAACTTAACAAACTCACTTCAGCCCTATTCATTGACCTGTCTAAAGCTTTTCACATGGTAAATCACCAAATTCTCATCACTATACTGAAATCCTTGTCACTAGATACATCCTCCATAAAAATGGTTCCAGTCTTACCTGGATAAAAGACAACAGGCTGTACTATGGCACAAGTCTCTCTCTACTCACCTGCCTGTCAACCTTGGAGTCCCACAAGGGTCCATCCTTGGACCTCTACTTTTTTCCATATTCATCAATGACCTCCACCTTGCCATCCCCCAAGCTACATGCATACACTATGCGGATGACTCTACACTGATATGCTCAGCCCCTTCCTCCTCTGAACTTCTCTATCTTACTCAACAAGTATTTAACACAGTTGAGAAATGGTTCACACATAGATGCCTTCTCCTAAATCCCAAAAAGACTAAACTCCTTCTTTTCTCTCCTACTAAGAAATCCCCCCCATTAGATTTCTCAGTTAACTCTACCAATAAAACCATTATATCCCCTGAACCAACCACCAAACTATTAGGAGTCACCATTGACAATAATCTGAACTTTAATATCCATATTAACAATACCATAAAAATTGTCAACACATAGCTAGGCTCTCTCTATAGGATAAAATCCTTTCTCCTACCTTCAGCTCAAACCACAATAGCACACACTCATCTTATCTCTTCTCTTCTCTATGCCTCACCTATTTTTACTAACCTATCAAAAAATAATCTTAACAAATTGGAAATGTCCTACAAAATATTGCCAGATTTGCAACAGGCAACCCATTTAGAACCCATCACTGCCTCAATTTAAAGCAGCTAGGATGGCTTGAACTACAAAATCTAATTACATTTCATCAGCTAACTATAGCCCACAGCACTCTTTACAAACCATCCAAAACACCTATTCTTTCCACACTAATCACTCCCTATAAAAACCTGGAATCCTTAAGGTCTTCTCAGAAACTTCTAGTACATACAACTAAAACAAACAATAAAGCTGGTGTCTCCCTTTTTTCTAATCTAGTTGGAAAAGCCTGGAACCTCCTTCCAAATGAACTCTCCACACTTCCTTCACTACCCTGTTTTAAAAACAAATTGAAAGTACTCCTCAAAACTCATTGGTTATGCCCATGCTCTAACTTGACTAGTCTAACTGTCCTAATATACTCTGATCTTCCAAACCCATTAACACATTAAAAGCAACTCCTTCCTTATTAAACGATGTTACTAATTATCTCTTGAAAACCTTGATTGTATTTGCATTCCTTTATTATGCCTGTATTTCTGCATTGTAAACTATAGCTTGTACTTGCATCCTTTATTATCCCTGTATTCTGCACCGTAAATTTTATGGTGATAACCTGTTATACATACTGTAAATAGCTTTTTTTGTTTTATCTATTTCATGTTAATTGCATTGTTAATTGCATTGTCCTAGCTTTGGAGCTTAACTCCTCAGGCCTCTACTGAAAATGGACATGTATCCAGTTGGACTAGCCTGATCAACAAATGTAAAATAAGTAAATAAATTTCTCCATGCTAAACTCAGTTAGACTTCATCTCAAAAGCCATCCATTAAGGTCAAGCCTATTCAGCCTCTTCTTCACCTTTCTCTGTGCCTTCCAAATTATTATCAGGTGATCTTGGACGCCTTGGTGTGGTCTATAATTCGTCAGGTGTATTTCTTGATTTGGAATTCCCTTCCTCCCTTTTCAGGCATTCCACAGTCTCCTCGGGAAAAGCTTCCTCATTTTTCAGAAGTTTTTGCAGTCCCTTTGGGATCAGGGCAGTATTCAGCCTGTTCCACCCTCCCAATTGGTAAAGGCGTTTTAACTCAAGAATATTGTTGGTTCCTCAAAAGGAGGGTACCTGGAGACCCATTCTGGATCTTTCTTTGTTCAACACCTTTCTCGTAGTACCTTCTTTCTGAATGCTGTCTTCAGACCTTGTTTCCTCTTTCCCAGGCCTTCTTGGTTTCCCTGGACCTCAAGGATGCCTAGCTTCACATACCACTTCACCATCTGTTCAGGAGATGTTTATGCTTTTCTGTTTCATCCTCTCATTTTCAGTTCTCTGTTTTGTCCTTTGGCCTTTGTGCTGCTCCAAGGGTGTTCACCATATACCTTGCTCATGTCATTGCCTTTTGCAGACTTCAAGGGCTATAGATTTACCTCTGTGAACAAACCTACTCATTCACATTCCCTCTCCTAACACTGTGTTGTGGGATCTCCACTTTACCACTTGTGTTTTGCAAAGTTTGGGGTTGAACATAAACCTCAAGAAATCTGTTCTGACAACCTCATATATTCCTGAGGTGCTGGTTTTGGACTCTTCCCATATTGGCTTCTCTTCCTGCTCCAAAAGTTTAACTTCTGATGACCTTTTTCCAGTCTCTTTCCACAGCCAGAGTTGGGAGGGGGGGGGTGTTTGTGGCCATCTAAATGTCCAGAGTCTCTGGCTTCCTTATCAGAGGTCAGATCTTATCAATGTAAAAGAGTTGAGAGCTCTGTTTCTGGCTCTGCAAGCTTTTCATCCCATTTTTTCACCCTAGTCTCTCAAAGTCTTCACAGATAATATCACTGTGATGTGGTATGTCAACAAGTGTGGGAGGGTGGGGCAACATGAAGTCCTATTTTCTCTGCAGATTAATTGTTCAGGCATGGGGTTTACCTGTCTAGTATCAAGTGACTCTTCAAGTTGTCTGCATTCCTTCTGAGCACAATCTAGCAGCAGACTCATTGAACTTTTCCAGCACACAAGCTTACGAATGGAAGCTTCATTTTTGGACATAGCCCATTGGTGGGGTATTGCCCAGGTAGATCTTCTTTTTGCCTCCCCTCTGAACAGACAACTTCCTGAATTTTGTTTGAATCCCAGGTTCTTTGACTTATAAAAGTGGGTGCCCTGTTTTTTCCTTGGGAGGGATTTTCTGTATGCCTCACCCCTTCCTCTCTTCACACGAGTTCTGCACAAACTCGAGCAGGACTCTTACCAAATCTTGCTGGTAACTCCCTTTTGGCTCAGACGGCATTGGTTCCTCCTTTTCTATCACTTGACCAGGAGGAATCACCACAAGTTAGCTCACTGGGTGTATGATGTCAAAGAAGACAAGGGATTTCTTATCCAGACTCCCCTTTCCACTCTCCAGATGAAACTATGGGTAATGGGTTTTGATTTCTTTTAGGTGCCTCTTTTCTGAGGATGTGCTCTGGGTCCTGCAGGAGGACAAGAAACCACTACAAGAAAAGTCATATCTCCAAACAGAAAAGATATTCTGTCTGGTGCCTCTCTTGCCATCAGGATCCCTTATTGGTGGGGGTTCCTCTGGTTCTCTTATTTGTGTGATCTGCTCGATGTTGGATTGACATATTATTTAGGTAAAGCTCATCTGTCAACAGTTTCTGCTTGTTTGCCTTTAAATCCTCCTTTGGCCTCTTGTTTTGAGGTAAAGCAATTTCTTAAAGGCATTCTTCATATCAGGCCTCCCAGAAAACCTATTTTGCCTTCTTGGGAGTCTTGACATTGTACTTGAAAAATTGACTCTGGCTCCTTTTGAACCTGTCTGTTTCAGCTTCCTTGCAGCTTTGTACTTGGAAGACTGTTCTTATGTTAGCTGACATTTCAGCCAAGAGCATGTCTGAACTTTAGACTCTCATGGCTGTTACTTCTTTTTTAGTGTTTTACAGCAACAGCTTTTCTCCCCAGGACTCCATTGAAAACGGGTTCTTTTGGCCCAATGGACTATCCTGGTAAACCGACTGCATATAAATAAATAAATAAATAAATACATGGTGTCTCATCAGACTAATCCTTCTTTTATGCCCAAGGTGGTTAAGGAGTTGTCCATGATATTCTCATTAGGCCCGTCACACCTTTGATCTGTTTAGGCAGCTCAGATGATATTTGGATAAAATGAAGGCAGTCCATACGTCTGAGCAGCTTTTTGTTTATTCTCATCCCAGGACATTATGTTTGGCTGTTTCCAAGCCAAGCTATCTCATCCTGGATTTGTAAGGCTGATTTTTTGTTCCTTTCATGGCAAGGGCCATTCTTTGTGTAAAGGCACATTCTGTAGGGTGGTTGCCTTTCCTGATGCCTTTTTCAAGGGTTTGGACACCAGTTCCATCCTCGGGGCAGCTACTTTTTCCTCTGTTTAAAACATTATAAACTTGATTTTGTATCCAGGTCCAGGGCAGGTTTTGCCAGGGCTATTCTTAATGGGTTTGTACTGGGGTCTTCTGTGCCTTCCTCCTCCAAACTTTCTTCTTGGCTCTTGTACTCCCCCTTAAGCAAAGAATACAGCAACAGTAATATGGAGGACATACAGAGCTGTGTAAAATCTTACCGTAGCAGCAGAAGTCTTTCTCTTCACTGTTACAGTATTCGATCCCTCCCTCCCCCCCCCCCCCTCTTTCCTAGCACTTCTTGTTCCACTTTTGTTGCCATCCAGGCTGAGGGGGCACTTTCGTTCTTTCCTTTTGTCCATTTTCCTTCTGAATGGATATGTTCTTTGGTGCTGATGATAATTGCCTCAGGAGGGAAAAGAATAAGTTCAGAGTGTTTGTGTCCATATTTATTTATTTTATTTTTTTATTTTACATTTGTTGACCGGGCTAGTCTAGCTGGATATATGTCCATTTTCAGTAGAGGCCCGGGGAGAAAAGCTCCATGTGCAAAACAATATGAATAATACAATAGACAACATATGGTAGACCAAAAATAGAATAAAAACAATATATAATAAAAAACATTTAAGTATGGTCATAAAAAAAAGTCTACAGAATAATAGAAAAAAAACACATTTAAAATATGGTCATGAAAAAGTCTACAGAAGAATATATGCAATGTATATGACGGTAAAGCAGTTAAACAAAGATGATAAAGAAGTAATTATGAAGAATTCAGTCACAGGATTCATAGTAAGCAGCTTTAGAAGGGAAGGGTAGCTGATGCAGGTGGTTGTAGGGAGAAGAAACAGCAGTTAGTCAGGGATAATACAGGAACATAACCAGTGTTTCTTGAGATGAAGCTTGAGCTTCTTTGTGAAAAGTTTATGAGAGCAGAGAGTAGTAAGTTCAGTGGGTAGAAGATTCCATAGCTTACCAACGGTGTTACAGAAGAGGGAGTCACCTGCTACATTGTTAGCTCAGCTGGTGTTAAACAGTACTTTATTAGCAGAGCGTAAGTTTTTAGGATTATGGTAGAGGGTGAGTAGGCTTGAGAGTATAGGAGTATTAGAGGGTTGATACATTCTTTTATGGGCAATAGTAAGCTGTGAAAAATGAAGATGCTGCAGAAATTCTAATCAATCGAGTTGTATAAGATTTAGACAGTGGTGAGTTCGGAAAGGAGAGGCAGAAGCAAATCTGGCAATATTATTATAGGATACAGTCAGCCTGTGAATGTTGGTTTTAGAAAGGTTTGTATAGATGGGTGAGGCATAGAGAAGAGTAGAAAAGAGATGAGTTCTGGCTATAGCAGTCCTGGCTGTTGGAGTAAGAAAGGGTTTGATTCTATAGAGGGATCCAAGTTTCTTGTTGACTGTTTTTATTGTACTATTAATATGTGTGTCAAAGTTGAGGTTATTGTCAATAGTTATTCCTAGGAGCTTGGTAGTTGGGTCTGGAGGGATAACAGTGCCATTGTTAGATGTAAGTGTAAATTCTATGGGGGTGGACTTACGTGTTGGGGAGAAGAGTAGCAGTTTTGTTTTCTTTGGATTTAGGAGGAGACAGCGGTTTGTAAACCATTGTTCCACAGTGTTAAATGCATTCTGGGTTATGGTTTGCAGTTCAATTTGAGAGGTAGCTGAGCAGATAATAGTGGAGTCATCTGCGTACTGAATGCAGGGAGAATGAGGAATAGCTGAGTGAAGATCATTAATATAGATGGAAAATAGGAGCGGCCCTAATATGGAGCCCTGAGGGACACCAAGGGAGATAGGGAGGAGATTAGAAAGATTATTGTGCCAGAGAACTGCTTGTTTTCCGTTATTAAGGTAAGATTTGAACCAGTTGATGGTTAATGGGTCAAGGGACAGAGATTGCATGATATGCAAGAGCAGCTGGTGATGAACCATGTCGAAGGCTTTGGATAAATCAACAAATACTGCAGAGGAATGAAAGCCATTGTTACGATTATTGTTAATACAGTCTGTAAAAGATAGCAGGGCAGTGGTGGTACTATGGTAAGGTCTGAAGCCATGTTGACAGTTAGCCAGTAGCTTATTTTGAAGAAGGTGGTTTAGAAGTTGTTTCTGAATACATTTTTCCATAATTTTTGCCAGGGTCAGCTTTATGTCCTACGCCTTACACAGGGAGCATATGTTTGATGGATGGCACCTATAAAATCTAAAGGCTTTGATTTACTGGTCGGATGTTGGTCTCTCTTTGACAAGAGAGCCCTTATGTAAACAATACTGCAACAGTGATGAGAAGGACATCTGCTGTTATGGTAAGATTTTACCAGGGAAAATTACAGAGTGAACTTGCTGACCTAGAATAGCTGATCTTTAATTCATCCCAATGTTCAAAATATCTGTGTTATTGTGTGAATGATAAACTTTTAATCTTTTTTAGGTACCTTTTTCAGGATGTACACAGGAGGGTAGAAAAATGCTACCAGAAAATTGTAAATAGCTAAATGGAAAAAAAAAATTTCAAGTTTGTGTCAGAACAGAGAACAAGACCCATCTCAAGGTGAGTCACCACTAGTTCTCCGATACCAGAGTGAATTTCAAGCCTTCTGTACATGGTTAAGCTATATCCGCTATTTCTGCCTGCTTGCCACTGGATCCTCATCTAGCTATATTTAAATTAAAGCAATTTTTGAAAGGAAATTTGCTCATCAGGCCACCTAAGAAAAAAGTTGTACCTTCTTGGGACCTGAATTTTGAAGTAGCTCTATTTCCTGATGAACCTGCTGTCAGTTTTCTGAAAATTCTTACTTGTAAGACTGCCTTGCCCCCGTTGCTCTGACTTCTGCTATACTTGTACCCGAATTAGAGGCCCTTATGTCTGCTCTAGCTTTTTTTGATCATTCACATGAATAACGAGTGTTGGAACCAATCCTTCCTTCCTTTAGGCCTAAAGTAGTATTTAAATGTATTCTCATCCAGGCTATTTAACTCCCTGTGTTTTTTTATCCTGATGCAAAAAAAAAGGGGGGGGGATTCTTTATATGCTGGATGTCAATAGACAAATGAGGTATCATCTGGACAAAGCTAAGGGTTTTAGATAATCTAATCAATGCTGTCCTGTGATGGTAAGAAAAACAGCTAGTATGTAAACAAACCTTTCTAGAAGGCTGTCACTTGCTGTTAAGTTTTTCTTACTATAACAGTGGTAAAAATCCTTCTCAAAATATCAAGGCTGTTTCCAGAGCAGTGGCAACTTCTGAGGCCTTTAGGAAAAGGGTGGACTCTAAATCAATTAAAGAAGCAGTTCTTTGTCTTCTGTTCACACATTCACTAAATACTGCAAGTTCGATTCTGGCAATTATTTTATATTGCAATGGCTAACAAAACAGTAATAATAAAAAGCATAGTACAGTTATGTACGTCTGTATAAACAGTAGATGTTCAGATAGACAACTATTCCCGTACACTTCTACTACCTATCCTCTGTCCTTATCTTCATCTTTTTTTTATTTCATTCTTCTGTCCGTCTTTCTTCATCCTCCCTTTTTTTTTGGGGGGGGGGCAAGAAAGCTCTGAATTTTTGTGCATGTCTTATACTAGTGTATCTTGTCATGCTAAGGGCAGGTATACGACACACAAAGACATTGCCTGAAACTTTGCAGACTAGTTGGACATACAGCATCCTTGGCGGGATACATCCTATATTGTAACAATCTAGTAAACTTGCAGAACTGTACTTTGCCAGTTATAGCTTGATGCCATTGTGTCACATGCTAAAATAGTGACAGCTAAGGACAGAGATGTAATTCTATGATTTAGTCATATGTCTTAACATTGCTGTTGTCACCTTTACATACAAGTAAAGTGCTGACTATACCTTGTTTGTTATGTGACATAAGACTGCTTCATTTAGTATTTTATGCAGCATTGTATTTGCTCAAATATTCCCACATGTGAGCAGATTTTTTTTTTCAAATAACATTATGAATATCAAAGATAATACAATTCTAGCTTAAATACAAGAAAATTCTTCACAAAGAAAAATATTGTGCTACATTACAACAGACAATCTGAAGGAAGAAGCAGTCAACCTTGTTGTTTATGGGCTGTGGATAAAATAACACAAAAAAATAAGCAAAATGCTGTGCTTATTAATAAAAACATAATTTTTGTTACAAAATAATGCATCAAAGCATTGTGTAGTGGTTTCATACTCCTTAGATTTCAGTAGTGCAGAAGTTAATTTTAGAGCATCAGGCATTTAAATAATCTAGTGAACTACAAAACAACCAGTGGCAAATAAGTATACAAAGAAACCTCCCCATTGCTTGTCACACACACAATTCCCCTTCTTAACGACAGAAAAATAAATTCCAAAATTGTTGCATAGGATAGTGTGTAAAGATGTACCAAACATGAAAACTGATTTCTAAAGACAGTTCCATAGACTTCAGTACATAAATTATGGATGATCAGATGGAATACAAATGATCAATTAATGGACTCTATCAGCTTAAACAAGCATAAGCAATAATACAGGAAACTTATGGCATGATATATCTAAGTACCTCACTGAGAACTGGTGGACTTTTTATACCCAGTAGCTCTATCTGAATTCTGTCTTTTTTGTATCTGTCTTTCCAAAGTAAAAAAATGACCTGTGTACGTACTTTGAAATGAGACCCTAGGAGGTCAAAGCTGGCACGTTGTATTTTTGTATAATTGTGGTAATGAAGTTATACTTTTAGTTGTGAACATTGATGCTTGTATCCTAATGCTGTTACATTAGGGCACTTTTAGGACTTGGTCTTGTGTGACAACAGGAAGTGAGCCAGTTACAGGTATATCTTGAGGGACAGATGGGAGGGGGTAAAGTTAGAACCAAATTTATCAGCCAGTAGGTTAGCTATATCTTCAGCCTCAATGTAGGTAACCTCCACAATCAGCTCCGCGCATTGCTATACTGTGCTTTTGAGATTACAGACATTACAAAAAAAGGCCTCATGAATGTCTTTGGCTTGAGTAGCTATTTTTGCCTCAAACTTGGCTTTGGTGGATTTTATTAAGCTCTTAAGTTTGCTTATTTCAGTGCCAAGGGATCTAATATTTAGGGAATTACTCTTAATTTTGGTCAAAATTATTTTCCTTTTTATTATAAAGCTTGTTAAAATTATGGTCCCACCATGTGGGTTTGTTTCTGGGGTTTGCTCTGCACTTGTTTCTGTTTGGTACAGCTGCATCTATGCAATTGTTAACAGGCTTGGTATAGTGTGGTGGTATACATTTATGTGTATTCAGTGGAGGTAACTGGGTTTGGAATGGATTTGTAGCTAGCCAATATATTACTTCGTAGTAGGAAGCTTGTCTTAAAGAAACTTCTAAAGATACCTTGGGTGGAAGGGATCTCTGGTTTCAGTTACATTTTGAAGGAGATTGCTTTATGGTAAGACCTAACAAACGGTGAAGATATGCAAGTGATGGGGCAAGATGCTCCCATATTGGTAAGGACAAGATCCAAACTGTTATTCTCCCTCATGGCTACTCTAATTGTTCCAGGGCATTTCTATTGAAAAAGTCCAGGACCCTCTCTGCTTATGCTCTAGTGGTGGTGTAGGTTTCCTAGTCTATAGTTTATTTAATCTATAGATAATTACATAATCAAAATTGTCTGGGACCAAGTTTTTTCATGGGCCACCACAAATCTCAAAGGTACCTTCAAAGCGAGGACCAAGATATGGGCATGCCTTAAACTGATTAATGGCAATTTTAGATAGATTGCATTTACTATTATTTGCAAGGAATACAGGTATTTTACCAATAAACCCAAAACCTAATATTTTAAAACTTGGCCATCACATTTTTATAATCCTCAAAGCTTTTGGAGGAAAGTTAATTATCTAACAAATATTTAGAAAACAGCACTGATATCACCCATCAAACCTAGTTAGTACCACTTGGAACTTCATGCATGCACTCTTACAATTAGTCATATTTCTCTTTTTGCATAAGCAATTTCCTTTCCTTTTCTTTTCTTCCAGATTAACAGATTTCAAACCTTTTTCTGTTTCCATGCAATCTGTTTAAAAGAAAGCAAAAGGTGATTAAAGAAGATGCTTAACCTTGGTGCACCTAACATGGAAGAGTTGCTCCAAAACTTCAGACCATGTGATGATGTATTTATTTCCATTCCAGTTACCAACAGTCTTTGCTAGTACTGAGTTCCCTGAATTATGAGAATCCACCACATTTTTGCCCTTTCTTAGTGGACTGATATACATTTAACTTCATACAGACCAATCATGAATCTCCCTCCCCTTTCCAAGCAACTGGAAATGGCACCTTCAAACCAGCCTTAAAATTGCCAGTTCTGAAACCTCTTATTTAATGAGCAACACTGCTTAAGGAATTGATATGGTATGACTACAGCTTTTCACTCCTTTTCTATCACCATTTAAGGTTAATTTTTTTTTGGCTTTTCTACCACCATTTTAAGGTATTTTTGGGGGGGCCATTTGTCTCCTGTCTACCTTGTAAGGTAATGCTTTTTTTTGGCTTTTCTCTCCTTTTCTACCACTGTTTAATATTTTTAGGGGAACCTACTGATACTATATTCATGGACCTTACAAAGACCTTTGATAAATTTTGTCATATTGTCATACTGCTTATGAAAGGGCTACTGCCTAATGAGCTAGCCCAAAACTGTTCTCTCGGTTACTTTTTGGGTTGCTAATTAAAAAAGGTCTACCACCACTTGCCCATTATGTAGAAGGGAAGGGCAAGATTTAGTCCCAATTCCCCAATCCTCACCATTTATAAACCATGTTCCATTCTAGCTTTGTGAAGATTGATGTGATATTTAGCAGTGACCATTCCCCACAGCCCCATCAGTTCCACCTTAACAAATGACCTCTGTGTGATTCACAAAAAAAAAAAAAAAAAAAAAAAAATTGGGTCAGAATTTAGAAGTTTGAACCAAGGCTTGACTTAAAGTCCAGAATACAGCAAAAGCAAAGAAATCATTCAACAAAAAAAATGTCAGGACTTAGATGGACCCTCAAGCTGAATTTCAACTTCCAGATTACCAACATGTAAGGGAAAAATTATTTCTGTCCATGTCTGATAAAGTTGGTTATCTTCTACTGGTGCTAATACCTGCATCTGAATATGCACTTCCCTTTATCACAAGCAGCTCTGTTGCCAACATGTTTAACAGCAGCACCAGTATAGTCAGGCATTCATCACATAAGCCTGGTGTAAGAGTTTCAGTGAGCATGGATCTGACGAAGTACTGAATGTTCTATATTCACACACAAAATGTAGAGAGAGCTATCAAAAAAAGTACAAGCTTGTAATATTAGCTGTTGAAGAAACAAATTGTAGTGTAATGCATGCAGCGTGCATGTACACACACACGTATGTGACTTTAATTGATAATTGCCTGGGTGCACACACAGTACCAGCTTAGTGTAAAGTTAGAAATTTCTGCATACAGCCCTGCTTTGAAGTATAAATATTTGTAAATAAAATTATTTTATTTATTCTGCATTGACTGTTATTTTTCTGTTCCAATTGTTAAACCTTCTTTAACACATAGGAGTATTCACCCCATAGCTGTTCCGAAGGACTTGCATATATTGCTCCAAATTTTAATAAAATCAGTGGTGTGACGTTTAATCAGTTGATACAACTATCTCGCAAGTAGTTTATTTATGCCGTGTCTTAACCTTGTAAAGTACTGTACATTTTTGAAATTGAGATAATCTTAAGTGTGATTATAAGAACAATTTAGAAACAGCAAGAATAAATGTTTAGTTAACTCTGTGCCCAGTCAGTTTTTAGGCTTTCATGATGGTGTCGCCAATAACTTACAAAGTACTGTTTTAAAATGGGTAAGCCTGCATATTAAGTTTAGTGGAATGCTAACGGATTGTTTACATTACAAGGAATGAGTATGGGGTTTTAAATATAATTATTTTCATTTGGTATTGAATATTATTGAAAAGTGTTTTTTTTTTAAGTGTTTTATTTTGTTACTCATTTTTATCATGTTTGTTTTATTTTTTCTCTTCAGTTTGGTTCATAATTGATTTATTACTGGTTATTTGAACAATGTGATGGCTTAACTTCTCTGAAGGGCTGTTTGTCAACGCTGCCAAAGTAATAGAGTTTGCAATTTTACTGATGGCACTTGCTTATTATTGTTAACACAGAAGGAGACATACCTAAATGCAGTTGGTCTCGTCTGTTCTCTAGGTTAACTGTAAGGAGACATTAATGTCCATACCATGGCATTTGATGTAGGGAGGTATATTTTGTGAGTCTGTGTGATTATCTAGTGTGCTAAGTGCAGTTCTCAACACTCTGTATACAAGGAACTTTGCATGTTGTACATGCTTCTCAGGCTGCTTGCAAACAAAGTCTGGACAAAGCCAAAAATAATAGGGAGGCAAAGGCCTGAAAACAGAGACAAATTTTAAATATTGCTCTTAGAAACTTAAGCTAGAATAAGAGAATTTGTATTAGCATGCATTTTCTAAGGATATGAAGTCTGAAACTTGTGTGTATGTCAGAAAAACTCAAATTTTATGAGGGAGGTTTAGGGGCCACCAAGCAAACACAATCCACATGCGCTGAGCTGCATTGTAGAGATTTTTCCAGTGTTTTTATCCATTGATGGCCTGAACATAAATCATATGGAAGAAATTCAATCTTGGAACAAATTAGAGCTCCAGGAACCCCATAGCTTCTGTGGGCCTTGTCGCCCCCAGATCCCTTGCATAATGTAATTGCTTTCTCCACAGTTATATGACTGCAGTCTAGCCTACTTAAAATGTGGTGAATGAATGAATAAATGCGGGAAAATAATTGAGTAAAACAAATTGTGAGCAAAGGCAAGAAAAAAGTAATCCAGATTGTTTGAGTAGGCCATGATGGGGAGGGAGCATGGGTGATGTGTCATGTGCAGTGGGAATGGGAGAAGCACCATGAAGCCCTCTTACTTAGGATGCAAGTTGACTTAAGGCTAGCCCTGGCAGTGATTAACTAGAAGCTTTTTACTACCAAATAATGATGTTATTGAGTGCATTGTAAAGCCAGGACATTATCTGTGTTATGCCTGATGCTATAAGGGCGTGGCTTTCTAATTAAGCTTTTTGATAGTCCGTTGAAGAGCAGTTTAAAGGTAAGTGTGGCTAGATGTGTGGCCGTCACAGTACTAGGCAGCCAGTTGTCCTTATTATGGGCTGTGCAGCAGTATTTATACTTGGAGAGGAAGTAATGAATCTGCATATTCTGTTAATGGTTGGTTGCAGGGTGGATATGTTAGTAATGGAGTCCAATCTGATTATTGGAAGATCATACACCAAGCTTGGGATGAGAACATTCTTAGTTATTTCTCTCCTTGTTCCTGTTAGGTTATTTGAAATTGAGTAGCAGACTTTGAATAGACTTGCTTTTTCTCTGAATTGCTAACAAAGTTTTAAGTGAAGGATTGAATAAAACCTCTAAGGTATTTGTAGACATGTACCTGCTTGTTTAATGTTTAGTACAAGAAAGGAACATAAGAAATGACCAGGCAAACTACACCTGGGAAGGACTATAAGATGTATAGACCAAAAAAAAAAAAACATAAGAAAAAGGTGCATTGTTGTGACCACTGTGCCCTGGCCTAGCAATTAAGGAGCCTCAATCCTCACCACTAACACCAGGGAGGTCGTCTCATAGAGGAAAGGATAACTAATGCACACAGTAAAGTACAATTTCCCTTAAGTGCAAACAGAGGTCACAGTCAGTCTGGGGCTGGCTGCTCCCTTGCTCACCAGGTTCCCCAATAAGACTCCCCACGGGCACAGCTATAGGGTCTTGGTCTCAACCTAACTTGGCAAGCTAGAACCTCCAGTACCATCTCTGTCCAACCAGCGCTTCATGTCCCTGCCAAGTAGCTGACACAACACACACACACACACACTTTGAGATAAGTATTTGTACAACTTCATAGACTCTCCTGGGAAAGGCTAACACAGATTCTGCAGCTGTGCCCCCTTACCCAGACTATACTGTAGTAATTACTGCCACCACCCAGTTAATATCCGCTACTAAAAGACCCTTAAAAGGGTGTCCAATTCTGTGCAATATTATTATCCAATGGTAATGTGACTATACAGTCTAAGGCTTATCAGAGTGACCTATTACAGTAAACTCTATAAACATGCAATGTATTCTAGAGCTTATCTCTACACAAACCCGCCACAGGTAAAAGGTTTTAAAAATATTTAATAATAAAAAATTAAAACACAAGCCAAAACTTCTACACCACAGAGATATCTAAGAGTTCAGAGATCACACAGAAACTTAAAATACAGTAGGACAGGTCTGATTTTTAAAGAAAAATACCTAATTAATCTTTACTAGCTTTAACTATTCCTACAAGAAATCACAGTGCTAGAAACCTACATGTGAGCTTAGGCAGAGTGCTGGTAAGTTGGATATCCAAGATCAAAATGCCTTCTATCTCTCTGAGACACAGTTTATAAAACATCACTAACAAACCTGTCTCTGGGTTCTCCCCCCCAGATTAAATCATTTTTAACACTTAGGTTTTCCCAGTATTCATATTGCATCATCTTGACACCTGCTCTGAGTTCTCAGGCTAATAGAAATTCCATTTACATTATTTAGTAAGCTAACACCTGCACAGGAGAATACAACAATATAAGGCATTTCACATATACACTCTAGCAGAAACCAAAGCAATAAAGCACCTTCCACATGTACACTCTTAACAATTATTCCTTAAGTTAAGACAATAGGAAGAATGTGTTCAGTTAGCCGCTCTGGCACCATTTTTAGATAATTGTACTTTCAAAGACATTTGAAATGCTTGGCTTGGTTTTCCTTACAGCAGATGGCAATGTTGCAACCATCTTGAAGTTCACATGTTACAGTGTTTTCTTTCATTTAAAAACACAAGCCTGTATTTTACATTTATTTATACAAATGATAGAATTATATAACAAATTCTATTTGCCTAGGCTGGCAGCCTTTGCCCATCACCCCCCCCCCCCCGGGGAACTCAAGCAAGTTTTTCAAGTGCTCCTTGAGAAACATCTCTTGAGAGTGCCCGGTCTATCTGGGTGTACCTCACCCCATTCCCTGTCTTGAGAGCACATCTGCATTGGCATTGCTACTCCCACTGTGGTGCTGCACTGACATATATGCTTGCAACCCCAGACTCCATCATAGCAACTTGGCATTTTGCTGACTGGCTCTGTTTAACCACATTAGGGGGTTGTGATCTGTCATCACAGTGAATTTTCTTCCATACAGATGAGGCTTAAGTTTTTGTAGTGCCCACACTATGACTAGACATTCCTTTTCTACCGCTGCATAGCATTCCTCCCTGGGTTGGAGCCTACGACTGAGATAAATCACTGGGTGCTCTTCTCCCTCTGATGAAATCTGGCTAAGTACAGCCCCCACCCTATAGTTTGAAGCATCCACCTGCACAACAAAGTCTTTACTGTAGTCTGGATTGGCTAACACAGGGGGTCATCCCAAAGCTTCCTTAAGCTTCTGAAATGCCTGCTCATATGCTGGGGTCCACACTACCTTATCTGGCCTGTTATTCCTTGTCAGGTCTGTGAGGGGAGCAGCTATGGTACTATAACTAGGAACAAACCTTCTGTAGTACCCTGCTGTCCCTAAGAATGCCTTCACCTGCTTTTTGGTAACAGGTGCAGGCCATGCCTGAATAGCTTCCACTTTGGCAGGTTCTGGCCTTATCTTACCACTCCCCACTCTATGTCCTAGGTAGGAAACCTCTGCCATACCCATCTGACATTTGCTCAGCTTAATGGTCAACCCTGCCCTCTGTAGTCTGCCCAGAACCTCTCTGACATGCTGAAGGTGCTCTTGCCAGGAATGGCTGTAGATAGCGATATCATCCATGTAAGTAAGGGCAAACCCTCCGGCTCCTGCTAAGATATGATTTACCAGCCTCTGGAAAGTTGCTGGGGCATCCTTCATCCCAAAAGGCATCTTTGTGAACTCCTACAAGCCAAAAGGAGTCACAAAGGCTGACTTCTCTCTAGCACTGGGAGTCAAGGGCACCTGTCAGTAACCCTTGGTAAGATCAATGGTTGTAAGATACTTAGCCCCACCCAGCTGCTCTAGGGTCTCATCTGTCCTAGGCATGGGGTAAGCATCTGCTGCTGTGTGGCTATTTAATTTCCTGTAATCCACACACAACATGTTGCTGCCATCCATTTGTGGCACCAACACCACTGGTTAGGCCCAGGGACTGTTGGATTCTTGAATCATACCTAGTTCCAACATCTCCTGTACCTCTTCCCTCAGAGTCTGACTCTCTCAGGCACCCTATAAGGGGCCTGCCTGATAGGCCTCTGGGGTCCTGTATCCACTTGGTGCTGCACCAGGTGGGTGCTCCCTGGTTTCCCAGTGAACATGTCCCCAAATTCCTGCAACACTGCTCGGGTTTCTCGAACCTGGGTAGGAGACCGCTGCTGGGACATTGCTACCCCTTCCACCGAGGTGTCAGCCCGAGCCCCACTGAGGAAATCAGTCCCCAGATCTCCCTAAGACTCCTCCTGAAATCCACTGCAAATGCTCAGCACAAGGGTCTCCCTATCATGGTTAAGGTTTCATCATGTTAACATGGTACAATTTGTGCCCCTGCCATCTGCCTAGCACTTCCACCATGTAGTTAACATCACTTACCTTTCTTACCACCTTGTAGAGTCCCTCTCAAGCTGCCTGCAACTTGTTGTGTCTGACAGGAATGAGAACCATCATCTGCTGCCCTACAGCATACTCTCTAGCTCGAGCATTCCTGTCATACCACACCTTTTTCTGTTGGGCTTCTGATAGGTTCTCCTGGGCCAGGCCCATGTCCTGAGGTTCAGGACATATGCCACAACAGATTCCTTGTGAGCCTCACACTCGCCTTCCCACTCATCTCAAATTAAATCTAGAGGTCCCCTCACCCTATGCCCATACAGCAACTCAAAGGGTGAAAAACCTGTGGATTCCTGGGGAACCTCTCTGTAAGCAAACAGATGGGGCAAATATTTGTCCCACTCCCTCTTAAACTGATCTGCAAATGCCCGTAGCATGGACCTCTCAACAAGACCATTAGTCTGGGGATGGTAGGGGGGTGGTCTTCATGTGCCTCACCCCATAGGACTTTCACAGACAAGCCAGCAGGTCTGACATAAAATTGGCACCTCTGTCGGACAGTATTTCTTTTGGGAAACATACCCTGCTGAAAATCTCTAGCAAAGCATTTGCCACATTCTCTGCCTCAATGGAGGACAAAGTCACTGCCTCAGGGTATCGTGTAGCATAATCTACAATCACTAGGATATACTTTTTCCCTGTGGAACTTTGGGTACTCAGAGGACCCACAATATCCATAGCTACCCTCTGAAATGGCTCCTCAATCACAGGCAAAGGCATCAAAGGAGCTCTCACCTTGTCTCCTGCCTTGCCTACCTTTTGGCACTGCTCACAGGTCCTGCAGTACCCTGTTACATCTCTGGAAATTCCAGGCCAATAGAAGTTTTGCATAATACACCTCTTTGTACATTTTATGCCCATATGACCTGCAAAGGGAATACCATGGGCTATGGCTAGAAGCACCAGATGGTAAAACCTAGGCACTACCAACTGCTGTACTCTCTCACCTTCTAGCCCCCCCCCCCTCAGGGGTCCACTCTTTGTACAGTAACCCTTTGTTCCAGTATACAGATTCCCCCTTCCCTTGAGAATCAGGTGCCTCCCTAGCTACCTGCCTCAGGCCTTGCAATGTAGGGTCTGAGAACTGAGCCTTTCTTAAGTCTCTCCTTGTAACCCTTCCCAGCTCCCCTTCCACAGAAAGTCTGGCATCCTCTGACAGTGGTGCCTCACTGTCAGCCTGGGTACTACTACTACTCACCTCTACCTTTGCAGTTACCCTGTCCAAGGGAACATCAGTATCCACAAGTGGTTGTGGCTCACATTCAGTCTCACTTCTACAGAGCAGGTCCCTCCCAGAAGTAACCACCTCAGCAGTCCTGGCTGCAAGTATGCAGTCTGTCTGGGTCTCTCCCAGGCTACCAGACCCACATGCTTGTCTCCTAGCCTCACTGCATGTAACTGCAGAAGTACATAGTACTGTCTCATTCAAATCCTTCCCTCTCAGGACTTCTGCAGGATGGTAGTTCCATACCCCTGTTATCTCAAGACAACCCACTGTTGGCATTTTGTCTTTCCCACTTACTGGCTCCCTCACCTTTGGTTCCCCACCTTGCCTCTGTGGACGTCTGTATGCCACATGACCCCATTGGTTGCATTCAAAACATTTAACCCTAGCTCCTAGACGTGTATCTGGACAAGTGGCTTCCCCTGCTACTGGTGGATTCTGTTGGGGCAGCCTGTGCTGCCCATCATGAGTTCCTTTAGACCCATGAGCAGTACTGGGGGTCCCTTTCCTGTGGTGGGCTGCCCCGCTTGCTAGGTATAGGTCTCCCTTCTTCCCCAACTCCTCTGAAGTAGCACACTGTCTATCAGATAACCAGATCCTCATGTCCTCAGGCAAATTGATAACGGGTTGTTCCCTTACCAAAAGGTCTGCCAGCCCTTCAAAAATGGTGACCTGACATCCACTCACCCAGCTATGAAAATAAGTGCTCAGTTCAACAACATATTCACATACATTTTCATCTGCCTTGTGTCTATGTTCACAAAACTTTTTCCTATACATTCCAGATGTTGGCTTAAAACATTCTAACAAATATAATTAAACAGTCAGTGTCATGCATTTTTGCTAAAGAAGTTACAGCTTTACCATGGAGTAAGGGGGTCAGGAACCATACCCAGAGCCTTTGGTCAACTTCATACTGTTTACACACCTGCTCAAACATATGAATGAAGCTATCAAAATTATCCCCCTCTTTAAACTGTGGAAGTAATTTACTGACTTTTTGTGCTTCTGGGGTCCAGTTACTCCCTTCCCCATTACCTCCATGACTCTGGCGAAGAGTCAGCATTTCCCTCTCATGCCTCCTCTGCCTTTCCTTTTCCTCAGCTTGTAGACTCATTTTCTTGGCTGCCTCCAGTTCCATACACCTAGTCTCCAACTTGCATTTCTTTAGCTCCAGCTGGATTTTTAAGTCCACTGCAGAAAAGTTGAGCTGTCCATTCTCCGAGGATATTGCATCTCCACTGTCAGTCTGATTGTCCTCCAGGCTGCTGTTCTCTGATGCAGCTGTAACCAAGGCTGCAATCAAGTCTGCTTTAGTCAGGTTTCCATGCACCAGTCTCCTAGCCTGGCACATCGCCGCCAGCTGGCTCCTTGTCAGCTTTCCATACTCTTCTGCTGACATGCTGACTGCTCACCCTGACTAACACTAAGCTAACAAAAGAAATAAAACAATTGTGATCTGAACTTGAGTATACACTGCATGGCTGTTTTAGAGTACAAAACACTTTCAGAGATCACTGTACATAAGCTACAGGAATTCGCTGTACCCACACCACTACAAGCCAATTAGTATGTGAAGTAGATCCCACCACTGCAAACCACTTGTGATGACTGTGCCCTGGCCCAGCAATCAAGGAGCCTCAATCCTCACCACTAACACCAGGGAGGTCGTCTCATGGAAGAGGAAAGGATAACTAATACACACAGTGAAGTACAATTTCCCTCAAGTACACACAGAGATCACAGTCAGTCTGGGGCTGGCTGCTCCCTTGTTCACCAGGTCCCCAATAAGTCTCCCCACTGGCACAGCTATAGGGTCCAAGTCTCAGCCTAACTAGGCAAGCTAGAACCTCCAGTACCCTCTCTGTCCAACCAGTGCTTCATGTCCCTGCCAAATAGCTGACACAACACACACACACACTTTGAGATAAGTATTTATGCAACTTCATAGACTCTCCTGGGAAAGGTTGACACAGATTCTCCAGCTGTGCCCCTTTACCCAGACTATATGGTAGTAATTACTGCCACCACCCAGTTAATATCGGCTACTAAAAGGCCCTTAAAAGGGTGTCCAATTATTACTGTGCAATATTATTATCCAATGGTAATGTGACTATGAAGGCTTATGAGTGACCTATTACAGTAAACTCTATAAATATGCAATGTATTCTAGAGCTCATATCTACACAAACCAGTCACAGTTAGAAGGTTTTAAAAATATTTAATAATAAATAATTAAAACACACAACTACTACACCACAGAGATATCTAAGAGTTCAGGGATCACACACAAGCTTAAAATAATACAGTAGGACAGGTCTAATTCTAAAGAAAAATACCCAATTAATCTTTACTAGCTTTAACTATTCCTACAAGAAATCACAGTGCTAGAAACTTACATGTGAGCTTAGGCAGAGTGCTGGTTAGTTGGATATCCCAGATCAAAATGCCTTCTATCTCTCTGAGACACAGATTACAAAACATCACTAACATGTCTCTGGGTCCTCCCCAGATTACATAATTTTTGACACTTAGGTTTTCCCAGTATTCATATTGCATCATCTTGACACCTGCTCTGAGTTTCCAGGCGAATAGAAACTCTATTTACATTATTTAGCAAGCTAGCACCTGCACAGGACAATACAACAATAAAAGGCATTTCACATATACAATCTAGCAGAAACTAAAGCAATAAAGCACCTTCCATATATACACTCTAACAGTTATTCCTTAAGTTAAGACAATAGGAAGAATGTATTCAGCTAGCCGCGTTGGCACCATTTTTTAGATAATTGTATTTTCAAAGACATTTGAAATGCCTGGCTTGGTTTTCCTTACAGCAGATGGCAATGTTGCAGACATCTTAAAGTTCACATTTTACAGTGTTTTCTTTCATTTAAAAAAACAAGTCTGTATTTTACATTTATTTATACAGATGATAGAATTATATATCAAATTATATTTGCCTAGGCTGGCAGTCTTTGCCCATCTCTTCCCATTCGTCTCAAAATACTCCTCAGAGTCATACCATTTAGCAGTAGTAGTAGTGTTAATTCTTTTCTGAATTTTGAGGAGGGTTATAAGGTAATTTCAGGGATAAATCTGTGGCTACCCATCCTAGCCTGTTAGAATTAGGGAACCGCATTCACATTTCAGATAACATTCTATTTTGTTTAGCATTAGCATGTCTGTTTACAGCAACATATGGATGAGAAGTCTTATTGAAGATACCTGGGTATGTGAGGAGTCAGGACCAGACATGTGTAGCCTTTTGTTGCCAGTGCAAATGCTTTTAATCAATACTTTTTGTAATTTGCAGTGGTTGTCTGTCATCTGTCCTGAGTATTATGTCTTGGCAGAGTTCAGAGCCACAATTTCAATCATAAAAAGCTGAAGCCTGTTGCTTGGATAAATCATCCTTAAAGATCTACTCAATCATTTACTACAATACAGTTTTCAGTTGTGTAGAAGCTGGTTGTTACTGTTTCATTTTCAATGTATCGTACTCCAAATACTGTCTAACATTCATATCCATTTCTGACATGTACAAGTTATTACTACTTATTTATTTTTTCATTTATATTTTGGCAGTTTTCTACAAATGTCTGTTACTAGCTTGAAACTGAACCTTCATCGGGTAGCCCTGGGTTTGATTCCTTGAGTTTCACCTAACCAGCTCTCACTTTGAGTTAGTATCTTAATTAGTCAATGTTTCTTTGTCACTCATAAAGGCAGAAATTCATGACCTGTAGGTTTAACAAGTTAACAAATGAATAAAACCCAAAATATTGGCTATTGTGTGCCAGTTTTATGGCCTGTATGCGGTCTTAAAAATGATCATTTGGATCTTTTCATGTAGTAGGATGACATCAGAGAGAGAGAGGAGACATGATGGCATGAGACACAAGCAGATACTGATGTAGTAACCTGAAATTTCTTTTTAAAGATGCTAACTCATGATGAATTTTACGCTATTAGCCAAGAGTACTTTAGTTTTTTTCTTGTATGTATGCTGTGAACTTTCCGTATTGCTTCCTGTAGCAGAACATTTATCTTGGTTACAAGGTTCACAGAGTATAGGAGAACTTCATACATCATGTAGCAAAAAGGAATGACAACACAGATTAGCATGCAGGTGACCATAAGTTGCTGGTATTCATTCATTCATCATGGGGTTAAGACTTATCAGACTTAAGTGTACCTTTTCAGGGGCAGCCTCAGAACACTGCTTTAGGTTGGAATCATCACATTTTTCAAAGTATATATGTGTGAACTGTTTGTAACCAGTTCATAGAAAATCCAATTCACTAAAGGTGTTACTACAGGTGGAAGACATATCCTTACTACAGAGGTGCAGCAACTATGGAGTTTGCACTAGTGGCAACGGGGGGTGTGCTGTATGACAAGACTTTGCATTCTTTGTGATCGACAGCCAAAAACTGAGATCACAAAGGAGCAAAATCATTTCAATGTAAGCAGAATTCAAAGTGAAAAGTCTACAGAAGAAAGTGTATCCCTGGTGTGGAGGCTGCACCCACTGCAGTCCCTCTTGTTTATATGTACCCTACCCCCACAATTTCAGGGAAAAAGAGAAATCCCAGGATACTGTGGCCTCTGTCTTTTTTGAAAAAAGCAGACAGTCGCACACTAATGATCACTCAAGTGGGAGTCCATCAATAGCACATTGAGCACAGGCCTGACTCCTGTACAGGAGATACAGCACTATGTATGACTGGTGAGGGGACCCCCCCCCCCAATACTGGTTTTAGAGCTTCAATCAGTGTATTTTGGATACTTAATTTTATCTCTCCTCCCAGTTAACCATCCATTACCACCAGGGTCTCTCTTAATCAACTGAGTCTACTGGGCACACTTTCCCCTGACTTGCTCTGAGCCATGCTCAGGGCAGAGGGAGGACATGGAGGCTGGTAAGTCCTAATTACCCTTTCATTGTGTATACAGGGCAGACATGCAATGGGGACATGCTGGCATGTTATCTCATCTCTACAGAGACTCTACAGATGTCCACCACCTATTCTTTAGGACAATCCCTCCTCCATGTGCTCCCAGCCTCCACCAGGGATTTAATCTAAGGTGTGCAAAAACATGCATTCACCCCCCCCCCCCCCCCAGGATGGGCATGCCTGTCCTTCCCCTGCATGCAATTTAGGCACCCAAGCTGGTAATGAAACTCTGCTCACCTGGACTGTAGTCGAAACTTTAACCCCCTAGATGTCTGCTTTTGAGCAAAAGTACATTTCATGAATTCTGTTCTGTGTTTGTGTTACAGACTTGCATATTGTGAAAGTAGAGACAGAGAGAATCAAATTCAGGACCACAGGATAAAGCTTGTTAAAAGGTCATAACCTTAAAATCTGTGCTATGCTGACCTATCATAATTACAGCAGTGGCTTATGGCAATTGAATGTGGGGTGGGGTGGGAGTCTAATGCATTTTAGACCACAACAAAAACAAGAGTGAATTATTCAATGAAATTAAGTGGGTTTGATCACATTTGTTCATTTCTTTCATGTAATACCAACCTTGCACTTTTCTGGTAGTAGGGTGAGCCTTTGATGTATGCTATTTTTAAATATGCAGTATAGCATTTCATGAAGGTTATAATTTGCTTTATATTCTAGCATTTCAGTGCTGCAGATGGCAGCTAATGCTGGTTGAAAAGAACATCTGAAATATTTCTGAGGCTGTGATTGCACTGAGGAAGCCATGTAATTGTGGTCCGAGTAGCTCTCATGGTATTTGAGGTGAGCACCATGTTGCTAAACCTGTATCCAGAACTGTGTTCTGAGCTGCAGAATGGTAGAGCAACCAACCTGAACGTAGGCAGAAGTCAAATGTTTCTGTTGTAGGCAGGCAAGTGAGGTGAAAGAGAATGCCAAGAATCCTTACTGTGTGCAAAACTGAATTAACCTAAAATGTGAGCAATAAAAATTGGGATGTTTTTATTATAAGGTGACAGTCAATAAAAATAAATATCGAAATCAAAACAAACACTGCGGTTAGATACAGTATATTCTTGCAGCAATGTAGAAAAGCAATAAGTTTCACTGTGAAAACATTTTCTGAAAAGACGCACCATGGAAAGAAATGCAGGGAGCCTGAACCAGATGTTGTTTTTTTTTTTTTTTTTTTTTTTTGTTTTTTTTTTAGATCTACCATATTAAATTTACATTTGACTTGCTGGAGTAGCCGAAAGTGGTGCTTCATCTGACTTAAGTATTTCTGAAGAATAGGTATATGTAATTCAAATGCACAAATTTGAGACGGACATGATTATGTAACAAGACTATATAGGGAGGAGGGAATTATAAAAATAAAAATAATGAACTGTATAACAGATCTAGTAAAGACAGAATTGTTTGTTTGTTAAACTCTTCTTTTTAAAGGATATGGTCTGTAGTGTGTTACTTGGAATCTCCCTGTCACCTTCATTGCAGCATCATAGCATGAAGACCAGACATGCAGTGTAAGTTGCTGCCTAGCAACAGGACACCTGGGGTATTGCTGTGAGTGCAAAAAGGAAGGAAGCCAGAGTAAAATGTGTTGAACTGTTCAAGGACAACAAACTCATAGTAGAAAAAGTTTTGTATACTGTTATGTGTTGGCATGTAAGGAAATAACAGGTCATTGGGTCTGTTCCGACAAAGTGACTACCTCTCCTACTGTATGTGTGTAAATAGGATAAGTGTGCTGTTATTAAACTCTGGTTGGAAACCTGCTGACATTTCTTCTATACATGTAGGTGAATTGTTTTTAAAGTCTTTATTTTAAGTTATTTGGGACTTGTACATTTAGTGAAACATCTAATTTAATTTATATTTATCTTGGCTGAAATTTTGCCTGATCTGAACCAATAATTCACTGCTTTTAACTTTAGTAATTTTTTTTTCTTTGCTGGTCTCAGTGGTTTAGCGTGTTGCTGGACACAGCAACATTCAGCTAAAATGAACAGTAAATGCTTTCCATATAGGTCTGGTATAATGTTTGTAGAGTTTGGACAATTTTATCTGTTGACTTTATGTAGTCATTGCAAAGTTAGTGTCCTCATCTGCTTTCCTGGGCATTTGTATTATAGCTTTAACTGGAACATATTCTGCCATTTTCAGTTCATTTAATTCATTAAGATTTCTTACAGTTTCAAGATATTTACCTATTCATAAAAGGCATAATCTGTAAATCAATGGAGCATGGTGTGCTGATTTCTAAAGCATGTTTGTCTATGAAGTACTATAATCCTTCACAACTTGGCGCAGAAGGGTGTTATGGGCGACTCTGTAAACTACTCCTTTTAAATCCATATTTGAACATTTTTAAAAGATCATTTTATGTAGAACTGTGAATATTATTAGCTGAATACAAACATGCAGTATTATCTGATAAAGGTATTACTTATACACATCTCCTTTCAGTTACTGATCCTACAAATATCTATCACTTTCCCTTCCCTCTAATGTATCAAAAGGTAAAATTGTGTGTGTGTGTGTGTGTGTGGGTGTGTGTGTGTGTGTGTGTGTGTGTGTGTATGTATGTATGTATGTATGTATGTATGTGTGTATATATATACACCCATTTATTTTCATTTTGGTGTGGACCACAGCCCCATGATGGTTGCACAGATGCATTTAAATTTTGAAACCAATAATATTGAACTTTTGGACTTGCGCTCCTGCAGGGATCCTTGGTAACACTTGCTCCTCAGTCCGCAGTGGTAGGGAAATTTAATATTTGGTGCTGTTTGTACTTATGGATCCCAATATTTTTGCTGATTGGTATAATCATCTTGGGATTCCTGTCACTGATATTCTGGTACTTTGTAAAGTTATAATACATAATCTAAACATTTGCCCTTGTGATGCAGGTCATGGCTAAAAAGGAGTCCTGGATCATCTTGCTTATGCAGTTAAATTATAGCTTTTGTTATACAAAACATTCCTCCTTCCTGTAACTATTTATCTTTTCTATATAAAAGTGAAACCACCTTATCTTACTGAGATGCTCTTTCTCCAAACTCTGTCCTGCTTTGCACCTTCAGTCACCATCTTAGACATGTGGATTCAAGTGTACTCGTATTATATCTGAGTTCATTGTAGAAGGTGGTCAGAATCACCATTTTTTTAACCATTTTGGTTAACTTTGACTGTACTGCATGGTGTGACAGTTTACCACCAAAAAATACAGCTGCATGCTGCAAATGAGATTCATTCTGTAGTTCTTGGTTTGATTTATCTTTTTTTTCCATGATTTTGAAACGGATTTGTTAACATCCTTTATACTATGATTATACATAGATATTTAATAATCTCTGCTGCTGGTTGTCTTGATTATTCTGTAAATTTCTTGTCTGCTTCCTAACCCCTCTTTCTATATAGAATGTACAACCCAGTACCAGGAGTTGCAATATTTTCATCTCGTTCACATATGTCTCTCTCTTCCTATTGTTTCCTCACCTAGAGTCTTTCTCCCTAATGGGGTACTGGTTCCCATGTTTTGCTTCAGTGTTGCTCTTAAGTAAGCTTTTCTTACTTCATTCCCTTTCCAGCTCCTCCACTGGTTAACCATTTTGACTCTCTTATGTTCCCACTTGCTACTCTGACATTTTCTGGGATTCCATTTAATTGTTACCCTTTCTGGTTCTTTCACTTCTTTTGTGTGGTTATTCATATCTCATATACTTGTTTTATTCATTTCCTGTTTTTTGGTTATTACTTTATAGCTAGATCTACAACTAATGATGGTATGTGGCTAATATTTGGTTTCCTCATTTCCTTCAGCTCAGCTTAACATGCAATTTGAATCCTCTAACTGCCATGTTTTTATTTGTAATATTTTAATTAACACTACTTGTAGCTCTACCCTAAATGATCCTAATCCAGGGCATGTTCAAAACATATATGCATCAAGCACCCCAGTTACTTTTATTTCAGCAATTATTATTGGTCCCAACAAATATTTTAAGAAATCTCTCAGATGTGCACATATATTTATGGGACACTTCCAAGCAAAGATCTTAAATGTTCCAGATCTTGTAGCAAATCTAGGAGCAAAGCAAATTTCCCTCCATTCTAAGTCAGTTATCTTCCTGTCTGTGGAATCTCCCCAACTTTGTACCTCACTAGCTTTCTTTCTCCACCTATACTTGAGACTTTTTGCATTTGTTATCAGGACCCATGGTTTTCACCTCTTAACAATTTAATTAGTTATGGCTCTTCTGTATTCCTTCTCTTGATCTCTAACTCATTTTATCCCAATATTTGAAGAAGTCCCTTATACTTGTAGACATTTGGTGCATTGGCTTTTGCCTCATCATCTTTCTGTCTCCTTCCTGATTTGCACCCATTCGTATATTTTTCTTTCTCACTGCCACCATTTTAATAATGTCTATGATCATTTCTAAACTCCCTTTCGCTAATCCTATTAGTTGCAGTTAAAATTTCCATATTGTATAATCTTTCCCTCATAATATTCTCACCAGACTTGTACAAACTTTATAACAATTATCGTCCTACTTGGGACCAAATACTGATCCTTTTCATAGTTATTTCCCTTACTTGATATAATATTATCCATTTCTGAGTAGCAATATATTGTGTTGCAGTTGAACTGCCTTATAGTATTCATATAATTCTGGAACTGCCATGCCTCCTTCATCTATTGGGAGGAGACTTTCTGCTGTTTCACCCTGGGGTGTACATCTCCCTGTGATGTTCTCTCCTTACCCTGGGCCAGTAATCAAGGACTCCCCCCATCCTCACCTCTGACATCAGTGAGAAGCAGTCACTAAAAACAGGACAGAAATGGATTTACACAGTATTTCAAATGCATCTCTCAGCATCCAACACAATTTCCCCCAAGTGCACACAGGGAACATGTTCCACTGGAACTGGACTCTGTCTCTCCAGATCCTAAACAAGACCCACCTTGAAGCATTGTGTCCCATTTCCAAGTATCTGGCACACACTCTTGAATATCTGACTTTTCACATGTGCACACACACACACCTGGTAAAGGCTGAGACAGATTCACCAGCTATGTCCCTGCTCTCCATATCACAGGGTAGATTGCTGCCACCAGCCAAATACTGTAAGGCTCTTACAAAGGGGTAAGTGATTATACTGTGTCAAATTAGTACTGATAAAAATGGTAGAGTGTGACCAAAGCAGTAAGGCTGTTCAGAGTGGCCAAAGCAACACTGAAATAAGCACAGGTAGTCTGAAGATATTAAAAATGTTCACTAAAAGTCCAGCCACAATGAAACGGTATAAAAATATTTAATAATGGATAATAAAAATAGAAAACAGGAAAATACTTAACATTTAGTTACAATAAACATCAGAGTTTTCAGTCACGGGAAATGTAAAACAACACCGTTGGATAGAAACTCGCATGTGGATAAAGAAGTACTAAACTAATCTCATGGTACTTAACTAAACTAAAGAGAAACTGCCCCTAGTTAACTCTCTTGATAGCGCAAGGCAAGATATACTGCTAAGATGCTCACTTTCACAAGGCAAGATGAGACACTCCACACACTGAACTGAACTTAATGAAAGAATGCTATGTTACGCAAAGTGCAGTAATGATACACAATAAGTATACCACCTCATATTTTTGTATTGTCTGTAACCTGTATCAAACAATCCCTTCACATCAGGGTACACTGCTGTAGGGTCACCAATATGATTTTTCCAGCTGATACTAGATGAGGTACAAACTTGTCAGCTAAAGGAGTGGATATTAACTGAACCTTGGAGAAAAGATAAAGATGAAACCAAGTCTCTTAAACAAATATTCTTTGTTAGCAAATTTCACTTAAGACTTTAAGCTAAAAACATCACAATGTGAATTAAAAGGTCCTGCACTAATAAATAAACATTTTAGTTTGCTGATGGACTTCGGTCCCAGAGGATTCACTCTTTGCAAGCAGGGGTGCCCTGTCAGGATTAGTTCATATAAATGTAACAAGAAGTGTATATCTGGGATAGTCTTTGCTGGTTTATTCATGTTGAAGAAAAAAAAAACAGTTTAACTGACCTACAATCACTGACTCTGACTCTGATTCAGTATCATATTTTTGCACTGTCCCTTGTAAATATGTTTTATGTAAAATTACTAAAGAGTATAGTCCATCAGTAATGCCAGATATTTTTTAATTCAAAAGATGCCTATTTCACTAGTCATGTGATCTGCTCAGATTCCTACAGTTTATAAATTAAAAATTTGAGACTCCCAGACTACAGAATGAGGTCTGGTGGCATCTCATAACCTTCAGTATATTAGCAAAACTGTCACACAGTGAATGATGAATATTGTAATTTTTAAAATGTCCAGCAGAAGCTAGGCCAATAACTATGGTCTTTTCTCCTGTGATTAAATGGTTCTCTTACTTTTGAATACACCAGGGCACATCTTAGAAGTAATCACGTAAGTTATGAAGGTTAAGCATGAACACTACGTTCAACAGGTTGCTTCTTCTAAATATTTCTAAATGTGCTAAGAACTTTTACATTTGCTAGAAGTTTGAGGCCATAGCTTGCAAACTATGTAGTTGAATGGGCACTAAAAATCTTCTACCAGTAGTTGTGATTAACCTTGAAATAAAGCAGTAAGTATTTGAACTAAAAACACTACATTCAAAGAAAAATTCAATAACTCCACCAAGCTGTCATTCCAGGTGAAGCAGGTTCATTCTGGCATAACTCAAGCAGTGTCAGTTTAAAGAACTTCGATGTTTTGAATGTAAATGCTACAGGTATAATGTACCAGTACAGTGCTAGGAGAGCTACTGTAGTGTGCTGGTACCCGTTACAGAAAAGTATACTATATTTGTATTTCCTTTATGTACAACTCTTCACTGGTTATAAATGGGCTGTTTTGTTTAATTAATGCATTAATCCATGCTTCTCTTGCATTTGGCATACGTATAGCTCATACCTTTCATCCTGTAGACATTGAAAATAAAAACAAAGCCCCTTGAAAAGTAGGAACATCAGATTAAAAAAATGGATATCTAATTAGCATAAGATGTGAATGCCAAATAGCATACAACTCTTTTCATTTCCAGTAGGAATGTGGCATACTTATCAGAAATGCATTTAAATTACAGTACTTATTGTCAGAGACGGTGTAAAATCTGTAGACTCTATTGAACTGTATTGCAAAATTCTACCACACCTTTTGTTTAAGAAATAGGGCAATGTAAGATGTATCTTCTTTATTAGAATTACAATGTTGCAAGTATGTTGGTCATGTAGTATGGTGTTCTTCATACTAGATCCAAGAAAGGAACATTAGGTTAATTAATTAATGAAAAAAAAAAAAACTTTCTCTCACACCATAGAACAGTCTTCAGCCTGTCATAATTAGTTTCCCCCTTTTAAATGTGGGTACCCTGGTCTGGGTTAAAGTGAGACCCAAAGGCCAGCAGGGCAAGGGTGGTCTCGTACACAATGAGGAGGAGAAGGACTGAACTCTATCCTAGACTCTCCGTTGTAATGCGAGTGTAAAATATATGGGGGGGAGGGACTGAGGGTAGGCATGAAAGGGAAAAAGACTCCATAAAAAAGAATAAAACTGCCAATGTAAACAGTGGAGAAAAAAATGAAAAATATATTTTCAAATTTAGACCGAATGCTTACCCAGACTTAAATAATGACCCCACATTATGTCACTGAAATGAACCACTATGTCTACAGAGCAGATATACTGCAATGCAACAGTGCAGGACTGAGTCACAGGAATCTGGTATGTCATTAACTTCCCAGGCATAAAATATAGTACAGTGCTTTGAGCAGAGCTATTTAGACAACAGTATTCATTCACAGGAGTGCAGCAGAGGGAACAGGGCCTTTCACTGAAGTCCACCAGTTACTGTATAACTGCAATCAGTAAGCTAACACACCAGTTTATAAACTTGAAAGCTATTTTAGATACCTGTTTTATTTGGAGGCTTTCCAACAATCCCAGGATAATATTTTCAATGGTAGACATCCGTTTAATAGGTGAATGAATGTGTAAGTGAATATATTTGTCTAAGAACATGAAAAAAATGTAATCCAAGCTTACAAGAAAGAGGAGAGCATTTTGTCTGCTTGCAAACATGTGAATAGGTAGAGTGAGAAACAGATGAAACATCATAATTTCATCTGGCTGGTAACAGAGTGCATATAAAAACCTGTGGACATTCCTACATGGAAAGGTGCAGATATGGCTAGGCTTCTCACTTTGCCTCAGAGTGTTAAGATTAAAACCTATGACTCCAGTCAGTATCATTACTGGCCAACTCACAAGTAGACAAATTGCAGAAGACGCTATCACCATACCATAAATCTGACAAAAATCTAACTTGAACTTAAAACTCAGATTTCCTTCTAGTCTTATTTCTACATGCTGCATATTCGGTTTATGCCCTGCCCGTACCTGAACGTAACTTCCACATAGTTTTTGTCATGTATTCCAAATCTATGAACACTTAATTATTGTTCCTTGTACAATTCAAATGCCTTATAAGTCTAATCCTTAATTTCGTTCAATATCCTTATTCCCTAGGCATTTATGTACCCAAATAAAATCTCCTCTTAATTGCCTGTAATAAATTGAGAGTAGTTGGAGTTTCTTTAATCTTTCCAAATACTTGATACCATTAAGCCCTCAAGGTTCAGAGTATAGTACTTCTCCCTTCTCCAATTTTTTTATGTTGGACCTACTCCACATGTCAAAATCTTTACCGTATTCTGGTTTTATAAATTGGCATCACTTTGTTATAGTTCTTAATATTGGTCTAATTATTGAGTAGCATTTCATCAGAACTCTTCTTACATGTCCAACAAACTTCAGACCTCAGTATACCAAGATTCCTTCTTCTTCTTTCGGCTTTTCCCAGTTAGGGGTTGCCACAGTGGATTGGCAGTAGATTTTTATGGTGCAGAGGTGCCAGCCCGATGTCCAACCTTCAACGAAGGCACGCCCATGCTCTCCAATAATAGATTTATTTAAGCTATAAAGATATTGTTGTTACTCCAAGTGCATAACCTTACATTTGTGTTAAATGAAATACTGCTAGACTGAGTCCATAAATAGAAACTATAAAGATAAGTTTGAAACCCCAAACTGATTTCTCTGTTTACACCCCTTTGGATATCTTATTCCATAGATGTAGTTTCTTGCACTTCTGCTAATGTAACCAATTTACAGTCTATCAAATGATATGCATATTGAATCTTTAGTCCTTTAGTCCTTCATAGTTGCTAATATAACGTGATGAACAGACTCAAAGGCTTTAGTGAGTTCAAAAACTACCTCATCAACTGGAATGTCTGTCCAAGGCCTGTACCATATCAGAAACAAAGCAGATCAGATTGGATGTAGCCAGTCATATTTGTGTAAAGAAACCATGTGTATAATTGATGTTGATTGATCCAAGATTTGAATCAGAATCCTTTCAAATAATTTTTCCAATAATGATTCCAAGGCTAATTTATCTAGTTATCAATCCTATAAGAAACACCTTTCTTTATGAATTAGAATTAAATTTGCACTTCCACTGAAATGGTACAACTCTTGATTGCAAGAATTTTTGGAAAATAAAAATAAATAGGACCTACTGTAAGTTCCTTAAAATTAACCAAGAAAGAATATTATTGGGTCCCAGTAATGTGGCTTTCCTTAGTTTTGAAATAACGACTACAACCATATCTTCAGAAACTGGACAAAAATATTCTCTCTTATATTCATAAAATACTTCTTGTATGTTGACATCTAGTACTATTGTAAAAGTATCCATAAAACAGGTATTAACTGACATACAGCGGAATAATCCAAACAAATTGTTTATTAAAAGGTTGTTTTTGATATGTTGTTTTGGTTTTAAATATCATGATATGCTGCTTTTTATTAATGGTCTGATGAAGCAGTCAGTTTGATTGTGAAAGCACTTACCTTTTAATAAACAATTTGTTTGGATTATTCAGCTGTGTGTCAGTTCATCCTGCTTTTTGTATTTTTCAGTTTTAACTTTTTTTTGGAGGATTTATTGTTCATCCTTGGCACTGGTTTGTTTTATAATATCCATAAAATATGCCACTATTTTATATGTGGATATAATTATCACCCTCACTAATCCAAAAATTACTTTTCTGCACTTTCCTATACTGATTCACGTAATTAAAAAAAATGTCTTATCTACCATGTATATCCTCAATTTACACTCATAGTTCTCACCATCCTTGCACTCTCATATTTAAGTATATTGTTTTCTATCTGATTGCTTTTCATAATACCTTTTCCTTCTGATAGTACAGCTTTTTATACTAACATTTATGGACAGACAGTCCATTAATGAATTTTGCTACTGCTAGTTGGAAATTTTCTCAATAATTGCTCCAATTTTATAAAACAAACACCATACAGTCTGCATACTCATTTTCTGATAGTTCTTTCTTCTAGTCCCGTATCTTTAGAGAAGAGTTAAATAATATAATATGCATAACAATTGTTTCTCATTGATAATTGTACTCGTTTCCAACTCTACTGTCCAGTCTACCTTGCATCTGATAACCAACTGGCCCAAGTTATTCAGCAGTTCCCTGATCACTAACTGAATCATATTTACTACTTCAGAAGACAGAAATACATCTACTCAAAGATGAACAACTACATTTGGTCTCGTCTACCTTTATTCCCGCGTAGGGCATTTAACTTGGTTATGGACATTGGAAGCAGTGCTAACAAGATAGCCTGATCAAGATTATTTTCACCAGTTATAATTCAATCACTTGATTAAATAAGATACCCCCAAGACAAAATTTGGACAAGTCACAGATCATTTTATATTTTTGCTGACCAGCTTTCAAGATTGACAAATTTGAGATGGAAACCTAGAAAAAAATATGAATGGAATGTTGTTACACACTGCGATCCAATGGTTTCTTTCAAATATGATACTGCCCTTTGTTTTTCACATAAAACTGATTTGCAGCGTAACTTAAGTTTTCTTAAGGTGTAAATAAGCCACTAAGCCATGTCTTATTGTTGTATACAAGTCAGAGTATGCTGGGCGTATGCTTGTGTTCTAATGCACTGTATTCTTTCTTATAGTTGTGATTGTCTCTTCTTGTCTCCTATGTAACAAGTATGTAGCTAAAAGGTTAGCATGGAAAAATCTTAACAAATATTAAACGTGCATGTCATTTAGAAGTATCACATGTGTCTCAAGAGTTCTGCTGCCAGTGATATCTGTCGCATATAAGCAGTCCTTCAAGTTCAAGAAAACATCACAGATTAAGTGTCATGGAGAAGTCAAATTACCATTGATTTACCATAAATTGGACTTGGATTTTTATGTGTTCTATCCGAATAAAATAAACTGCCAAGCCAAGATAAAGCAGTAAAATGGACTTTAATAAGCCAACAAATTCAAAAAGATAAGCGCTTTCATTAGGAAAAGTACCAGGCTTCAGATAAAATATATCATGCACCCCTTTCCTTTTAAAGTACAATTAAACCTTCAATTAATCCTTAAAGGTTTCATTGATTGTATTATAAAAGGAGGGGAGGGGGGTTGTATTTCATTTGTGACTGCAGTACAGTGGAGAATATTTTGTGGTTCTATGTTCTATCCAGTTATCGTACTTGAGAGTCTTGCTTTCTGTTTCAGATACACTGCATATTGTTTAGTTTGGCTCCAATACTCCACAAAATAGTATGTTTGTTTATATGTTTCATTTGCTTGTCTTTTTATTGTTACTCATTGAAAAGTATAATAAAAATACATTTGAAAAAATCCTTAAATTTACAACACTTCATCAGAGCATTAGGAATAATTTAAAAAGGATTGTTAAAAACAATCTTATCAACCTGATAATATTTTTTCATCAGACTGGCCAGGTTTTGGAGTAAATTACCAGTTGGAATAAGAGGTTCAGATTCACACACAGCACATAGACTCTTAAGTTGTCTTACTTTTTGGGGAAATTTGTCTTTATGGCAAGGCCTACTGATGTTGGTCTCTTAAATTACCTCTGCTGAGGTCGTGAAGCTGGGACTAACACTATATGATTCCATTTGATAAAATGTAATGGATGGCAATCAGATGATCACAGTTGCTTTACAATCTGCTAATAATAAGCTGAATTAATAATAAAACAGCTTTTAAGTTTTGGATTAGTAGCTAAATTATTATTCTAAGTAAGTTCGAGATATCACAGAGGATTGTTGTGTGTAAGTACAGGTATAACAAAAAGAAATGTAATAGAGCTGTACATTAAAAAGTTTTATTTTCCTTTAAACCTTGTTTGGTTTCAGTTTTGAGACCATTTGGTTAACTCTTGTATGAGTGATACTAGAAAGAAATAAAGCTTTAATTTTCAGTTTTTCTTATTTACTACCCTGCTGTGCTTATTAAATCCTCCATTGTATGTCATTCTACATCATTAAGCTAATTAAATACCTGTGTATTACAGGTCAGAAGTAGTAGTATAACCTCTAACCTTTTAACTAAGCTGATGAAGACAACTGATTTAGTCCTGCAACAACATGAATAGATGATTTGTAAAGGTGTAACTTAGAAATTCATTGTAACTTTTGGCTGTGTCTAAAGTACATGTGTTAATCAAGGAAGCAAGGAAAGTAAATGTGGCTTCAGCTCCTTCAATAATTTGCACTTTCGAAGTACGAGCATGTGGAATCCATAAGGAAACCCCAGATGCACCAAGTAGGATTACAAATTTGCCATGGTATGTCTACAAGATAGCTTAGCGTCCACCATGCTGTGTTAATGGCTGGATTTCTGTGTATAGTACCAAGTATGAAAACATGCTTCCAGAAATCCACTGATTGCCTAGGGCAGCCTTCTCTTCAGTTTGGGGGGGGGGGGGATAGAACGTACTTTATTGCAAGCTGATCTCTTTTGGTTCCTAGTGGGGTTGTTGTCCCGCATGATTGTGTGTGTGTGTGTGTGTGTGTGTGTGTGTGTGTGTAGGTTATGTATGCATGTAGGCACACAGTGAATTTTATTACAACTCCACCCTTTAATAAACTGGGGAAAATTGGCAGGGAATTCTGGATAACAAGATCTACAAATGCATTTGTACATTCATTACTGTAAATATTCATAATGTGTAATCTAAGCTACCATGGGTATTGCCTTATCAGTTCTTGTTTAGCAGCTGATAAGGTTTTGTTTCATAAAAAAGAATTTCATTACTGTGGAGCAGAATATGTTTTTGCTCAAAACTCTGTGGTAGGCAGTAAGTAGTGGGGTGAGAACTATGTTAGTTCATAAGTTCATACTAAGAACTAATAGTCTGAACAACCATTAGCCATTCAGTTTTGGAATTAATACCATTTAGTTTGCTTCCTTTTTGATAAGAGTCATACAACTAATTCTCTGATCAGCATAAACAGTAAAAACTGCCTCACTGTGCAGCTCGCAGTAAACATTCATTGATTTTGTGTTCTGCTCTGTAATCAGTCATGGGCATATATAGTCCTCAGTAAAATTTTCAAAACAGTTAGTGACCTGCTTTCAACAGTATTAGTGCTATTTCAAAATACATAAAATAAAAGGTAGTCTCCTATGGATTATTAACATTATCACTATACTTGCAGTATCACAAAAATGACATAAATGCAAACCTATTCCTCTCCATTTATAACTGGCAAAAATAAGCTTGTGCTATAAAACTTGATGACCTTTTCATATGCATAGACACACACACATCTAAAAAGACAGCATTACATTCATCAGCAATCAGCATACATGTTGCACAGTGACTGATCTGCAGCCTTATGTATGGTGAGCATGTATATTTTAGAAAAGTATTGGTGTGCTTTTTAGAAATGGCAGAAAGAGTTCCCACTAATATCACTCCCAGTAGATAATGCATTTGTCGTACATTTTTAGAAATCTTCAACAGCCAAGTGCCACCTAGAACTATTAGAGTTAAGATAAAACTATACTCCCTGGCTAACCAAGGAAACTAAGCTATTACTCAAAACCAATGATAAAGCTTTGGCATGCTACCAAACTGACAAAAAGCAAACCATTCTAGATAATTACTGGCAGCTAAGAAATAGAGCCACAAAGGTTAAAAATTACAAAAAATCCTATTACCTTGCAACACAACACAAATATAAAAAACCCCATAAAAAGTTTGGGCTACCATAAATCAACTACTAAAGCCAGGTCAATCCATAACCCCAACACCTACCACTACAAACAATGCAGACAGTATAGCCATTCAACTTAATACATATTTCAGTAGCTCCGTATTAACTTTGACCAAACAGCTCCTCATCTCTAACCATTCCTAAAACTATAAAACTACAAAACTCACATCCAGTTCCTCCCCCTTCAAATGTGTGCAAACCAGCATCATAAAGAAATTACTCCACAAACTTAGACCTTGTTCTCTCACTGCTGATAATTTACCTTCTGAATACCTCAAGATAGCTGCCATCGCTATCTCCTATCCAGTCTCCATTTTGATCAATTGCTCCATAATTGAACAGTATGTTCCCTAAATCTGGAAAACAGCCTGCATCATGCCACTTCATAAAGGAGGGACATGTATATAACTTTCTAGTTTTAGGCCAATAGCAATCTTATCTCCACTATCAAAAATCTTAGAAAAATGCATCCATTCCCAATTACTGAACTATTTGCTATCAAATAACATTCTAACTAATTCCCAACATGGCTTCCGACCCCACCACTGCAGCTCTCCTAACCTTCACAAACACCATCAACCAAAACAGAAATAATGGTTATCTAGTCTTCTCCATATTCCTAGACATGTCCAAAGCACTCATTACGGTCTCCCACCAAAAACTGCAAGAACTTTAATCCCTTAATTGTATAATTATGTAGACTGTAATCTGGGCCTTTGATAACATGTTGCAAAGATGGTAAGAAAATCTTTCTATGCCACTCAGATTATAGATAAGGGTATGGCATCCAGGTCCAAGGAAGTTATAGTAGCACTCTATTCGACTCTTATCAGACTCATCATTAAGTAAAATACCTCCTTTGTAATGTATCTAACCAGACACTTGCAACAGTTTGAATGCCTACAAAGGTTAGGGTTGCTACCTTTTCAAATGCCCAAAGTGGGACATTTTTGGTACAAACATCAGATTTTGCAGGGCGAAACATACCCATGGCCAGTACAAAGGACAGAACATCAGTTTTTTGCCTAAATAAAAGCTTTTTCTTGTAGCATTTTAGTTGCTTATTCTGTTTCTTACAACATTTAGGTGTTTCAGATACAGAATAACTGTTTTATGCAACTATTACATAAAATATAGGAAATAATTTTGTCCTAAAATCTCAGGACGTTTGCCATTTTTTCAATTTTTTTGCAGGACACAACTGCCCAAAGAGGGACTGTCCCTTGCAAAGTGGGACAGGTGGTAACCCTAACAAAGGTTCCTCACCAGGAGAATCCAAGACATGATTACCTTTGTCCTACACAGATCGACTAAAAGCCCTGTCTCTGTACTCCGTATCCTACAAGCCCCTGACAGGTGATCTTTGCCTGGCTTATATGCATCCTCAGATCAAGCCGATTTGATCATTTGCATATTTGCAAAGCAAGCAGCACTAGAAACACTAGATCCAAGGATTTGAATGTTCCTTGTGACATAAATAAGACATGCTGAAGGGGCAGCTATGTGGCTCAAAGGATTTCCCATGTTATGGAATAGGCTCCCCATCCATGTGAAGCAGAGCTCATCCCTGATCATATAAAAATAAAATCTTGACTGTTGGATGCAAACATCACAAATTAACCCCCAGTCTTGCTCCCATATCTCTGGACAGAAGCCATCAGTAAGTATAATGTTTCTCTAGCTAACTTCCATCCTACCCCCTCCACAAGGCCCTTAGCTACCTCCTTTCTAGCATACTACTTCTCCTAATAGATGCCCAAGGTAATCGGGGACAAAATTGGGTTGGGGTGCATGGTTAGACTTCTAAATGCCTAAGTGGTTATTGGTCTAGTAACAACCTATGACCCCAGTCCGTGGCCATCATGTAAGTCTCCACCTGTGTGGGTACATAATCTGACTAGGAACTAATTGCCCCTCACCCCAGGATGGGACAGCTGGCACAAGCAATTATTTCCACCCTTCCTTAACTCTTCCGGTATCTTAGCCCCTGCTCAAACACAGGTCATCTGAGCTGTAGTTGAGGCTTTTTCCCCTCTATCCCACAGAGTCAGGGTTGAGCACAAACAATGTTATAACCTTATTTTTGTGCAACAGTTACTGTCATGACGGTCTGCCCCCTAATGTAATTAAAAATGTAAGATGCGCTGTTTAATAGGTTTTATTTCATTACGAATTTTGCATATTGCAGAAAAAGTAGGAAAATGCAGTGTATAAATAAAAATTGTGCTTGAAGTTCAGCTTGTGTTACTGTTTTGATTCAGCTGTACTCTCAACAGTAACCCACAGCAGGAACATTAAGACAAATTTTAATTTATAGATGTGCAGCCATTCACTGTCACTTTAAACTGTGCACATGCTGTAAGAATCAACTGCTTCTAGTGGACTTGTTAACTTTGAATCAGCATGTTGCTGATTAATCTTAGAAAAAAAGCAACTCAAAACAGTGAAGTATGGAAAACAGTATTTTTGTAAGGGAGCAATCTCCCTGTGCTCTCGTACGGAGAAGAACGCCCCTACACTTCCATGCCTATATAGTACCACTCCAGTATGGCACAACCTTGAAGAGGAAAGAACACTTTTTCTTCTTTCCTGAGGTCCTGTGAATTTAGCCTGTTAATGTTTAAGTAGCATGATGGGAGGGGGGTATAGCATTCTACATGCATGTTGTATTGGGCTTGCCCCGTGCAAAAAATAGCTCTAGAGTAATTTGTTTAATTAAAAAAAAAGATAATATTGTCTTAAACTTCTGTTTGATAACATTACATTCACTTCAGTCATATTACATTCACTTCAGTCATATTTGGAGAATAGCAGTGGTCCTGTTGTATGTTGGACATAAACTTACAAGAGCAAGCATGTTAGCTATATAATGCATTTTCTAAGTACAGAAGTCGTGTGACCTTTTGCATAAATTTGTGCCTGAAATCTTACTTCTCTACCACAAATTCTATGAGATACTAGACTTTTAAGAAGCTGTCCCCTTAGTGAAGTGTGCGTTTTTGCTGGGAACAGCAGTTCTGGGAGTGTGGTGCAGAAAGGAAGACATTCCAAAATAACCAGAAGCAGGCTGGGCCTCTTCCACTAGGAATCCAATAAGCACCTTTGGGCTGTGTTAAAATTGAAATGGGAAACTGATAAGTTTTTTCTTTATGGGACTAATGGTAAAGGCCCTTTTTTATAGTTTGTTTCTCTACCTGTATATCCAGGAAGAGTATACACCAGTATGTTTTACCTCTAATCAGTACACCTTCATTATATATATGTTCTAGTGTTTCTGATGCATTATTTTATACCACTCTAATAATATAATAAACAAATACAGATGTCGACTTTTAAATATGTACACGCACACAGTGTGCATATATCTTTATACATTTTTGTTGCATATTTCTGGGTGTGTCCATCTATATATAAAATCATCTTCTTCTTTCAGCTTTTTCCCAGTTAGGGGTCGCCACAGCAGATCACTTGTCAGCTCATGATTGGCAGTGGAGTTTTAAGGTGTTGAGTTGCCAGCCAGGCACAAACATGCACTCACACCTAGGGCCAATTTAGTGTGTCCAGTCCACCTACAGCATGTCTTTGGGATGTGGGAGGAAACCGGAGCACCCGGAGGAAACCCACGTGACCACAGGAAGGACATGCAGACTCCGCACAGAAGGCACCCTAGCTGAGAATCGAACCGGAGAACCTCTTGCTGTGAGGTGGCAACACTAACTGCTGCACCACCTCGGCCACCCGTCCATCTATATATAAAATGTGTACTAAATACACACGCACACTTGTATAACTAAAAATGTATGCACATTTCTACTTGTTTTCTTTCAGTTTTACTTTCAGTTCTGGACTTAACTGGCCCACTTTCACAGAGACTGATTTTAGCTTCCTTTTTAATTGGCAATTAAGAGTGCATTAATGTGTGTGTTCTGTAGGTCACCCTAACTCGTGCACTTTGTATACTGTGTCCTGTACTATTAATATAAAATCTAATATTTGGCTAATATTTTGGGTATCTAAATGGACAGAGCTTACTTACAATGTTATACTAAAATTTTATCTTTATATTACGTTTTAGTTTATACCTGTAATCAAGTCATGCCTGTAAAGGGACCTTTTGAGTTCAACTCCTGTAACCTGTATATCAATCTCTCTCTATCAATATGTTAGTCTATATGTGTGTAAGACTACTTAACTTCGAGATAGTTTTTGTTTCCGTATCCATGCAAATAAGGCAGAAACTTCAGTAAGTGAAACGTACATGTTCATCTGTTTGTCTGGCAGGAAGGAGCATGAATGCTTGTCCCACAGGAAGGCTAGCTGGTTAATCACATTCCTGAGATCATACTTTTATAGTTCTGCTTAGCTTACTAAATATGTTATGTGACAGTTTAGTATAGTAACAGTTACCTATGCTGTAAGGGTGATATAGGATTTGTCTATGCACCAAGCATTTTACCCATGACAGTAAAACCTCAGATGGCAAATATTACCTGGAGTGGCTAAATGCTGGAACCATCTATACCTCCAAAGGTGAGTACTATTGCTATTAAACAAAATTGCTTAAAAGGTGATTTTCAATTATGTAGTGCCTAAGCAGGGTGCTTTCTCAGTATTTATGTATATGTGTTTATAATTTGATCTGTTGTATGCTGGAATTGAATACTGTTTATAATTTTCCAGTGATAATAAATGACATTTTTTTTCCAGTGTTGTGCATGTTTTCATGAACGTGTTTGTGGATATGACTATACAGATATTCTATATCCCAACACATTCTGCCTCATGCAGCTGAGAATGGTGACTTGGACACATTGAAGTTTAGTACTTAGGAAATGTCAAACTTACCTTGAGTTTAAGTTAAATTTAAGTATGTCCACACAGTTTGCTGTAGTCTGCATGTGCTGATTTTTTTTTTTTTAATTACTATACCTTCAGCTGGTCACTTAATAGTTATAAGTTCATTAAGTTTAATATCCAGTTAGATGGGTGTAGTATTGACTGTGCCGTTTTCTCCTTTTTATTAATAGTATATAATAAATAAACTCTGCAGCAATTTACAATATGCATTGAGGTGCCCATTTGGTAAAGTCTTGCTGCTGATTAGACCACCATTTAACTGGCCATTGTGAAGCTGACCTTGGCTCCAAGACAGGTTGCATCACTGTTTATAGAATCATGGCATGCATGCTGTGTTCAAAAAGTTATTTTATTTTTATTTGAAATTAAGTAACTGGTAGGTGTACTGGTCAGTTGACACTTTTAGCCATGGTCCAGACTTCAGGGAAACAATGTACATAATATATTAAAAAAATTGATACAAAAGTGGAAATACATCATACAATAAAAATACATATTAAAAGTAAATACACATAGAAAAGGGGTAGCAAGAAAAAATATTCACAATATTTCAAGTAATGTAGAAATTTCAACAATATTTACAGGGTGAAGTTTACTTAGCAGACTGATACCTATTTGTAGTACTTACAGATATTCAGATTACAGTAAGTCTAAAAGCCATGGTGCAAAGGCAGTTTTAAGCCATTTCTTGTAGTAGATGATCTTCGGATTGAGTCTTGAGGCCATTCACTATTCAGAGTTAATGACCACCAGGGCTTTTATAAGTCTAGCTGCACAACCCAACCCAATTGTGACCCAGTGAATCATGGGAGTTTGTTAGGAGGGGGTGTGTTAGGAAGTTTCTATACATTTTGTGTGGTTTGGGCATAGTTACTCTTTGCCTCTGTCTGTCAGAGACATCGTGGCCAGACCCATTGTTTGAGTATGTGTTTCTCCAGGTAGTTGATACCATGTTGCTGGCATAAGCTAAGTAAAGGCCCGTTTCCCAGTGCTTGTGTCAAAACGTAATGCCATCATCCTGACTTCCTCTTAAGTATGTTTAGATGCACTGTGAATTTATGCAGCATGAAATTAAAATCCTTGGAAAACCCAGAATGTAAGATGGAAAGTTTCAAATAGGACATGCAATACAGAAAGGTAGAGAGTTTAAAATAATTAAGACCATGCATAAGCATAAAACTCATGGCCTAATTGAAATGAAATCTGCACTGAATTTGTTAATTTGTATTGTTTACAGCTTATGACTATATATTGCCTATTCTTACTAATGTTACTAGACTACATTGTGCTGAATGCTTGCCATACCATTCTGGGAGCTGGACAGCTTATCTGACTTGAATATTATATCTGTCTTCCTACATTTCTTAGCTGACCTAAACTACTGATACACGTTAGTCATTTTATCTTTGCATATTTTATTATGTAATGTTTGCTTCCTTATCATGGCTTCAACATTGCCTGTTATGCATAAGTGTATTTTGAAATTCTGAGGACTGTAATTTTGGAACTACAAGTGCAGATCTGGAATATTCCTTACCAAGTCTGAGAATGGTATATCTAGAAGCTGGGATCTGAAAGTAGCAAGGTGTGGTAGTCACACCTCTGCCCATGTCATGGAGTGTTGGGAGTAAAGCACCCATGCAAAACTTATTTAAAGGTATAGCCACAAGTTTCAGAAATCATTGTTCAATTTCTGCAGTCTCAGGGCTTGTTGTAGGACGTCTCATCTTTCCAGCAGAGGACCTAAATAATTAAATGCACAGTATATGCTACAATTATGTAGTTAGTTTATAGGCAAACGTTAGCCTCACTCACACTTGTATTTCCACATTTGTCTTTTCTCAGTAGTTAGCTTGCAGTGCTTTCTGACTTCCTTATTCTTCACTCTCACTTACAAAGAAACATGGTACTAGCCTGATAGCTTTATTTCATATTTATTTAAGCTGTAATCTTCTTTTAATCCTGTCCATCTGGGTTTTTACTTTTGCTTTTATCATTCTTTTATAGTTTTTCAGCTCCCTTCACTGTCATGTCTTAATCCTTGTTCTGAAGTTCCCATCCATGAGCCTTTAATACTTTCCAGACGTTGCTTGCTACACTGACCTCTGTCCATTTGCTGAAAGCTGCTTTACTGTATGTCATCATATCGACTTGTTTTGCATAAAAGTGGGTTTGAATATTTGCACAATTAAATTGTTACATGCTGTGTTTTATTTCTCATATGTTTTGGAAGGATGTTGAAGTCGTATAAATACAGGAAAATGCTGACAGGCTCCTTGGTTTGTTGAGTCTGTCCTGCTTTTATAGATATCCTTCACACAGCTGCTGTTTTCCTTCGTCTAGTCATTTCCTTGTCTTATTTCAAGCATTTTGAAGTTATCTTGTAAATGGCCCTGTGCCATCACCTCAGGCAGTATATTCAAGGTTCCTCCCACCCTTTATGTGAAGAGTATTTTCTCACATCTAACCTGAACTTTCCTGCATACATTTGCCTCTCATGCCTTCCGATCTGACTCTTCAACGTCACCCCTTCTACTTACCTCCAAGCAGTGTGATACATCCAAATTATACCTCCCCCCCCTTTTCAGCATACCCTAGAAAGATGAAACATTTTGGAGATATGGGCCACATTACCCAAGTTGCTAAACCTGTGCTATATCTGTTATGGTGAACATTTTGCAGCCAGCACTGAAGTCCACGTTTTTTTCTCACTTTGTGGCAAAGTTACTGAGCTCCATTATTTTACTTTTGCAAAACAAAAAAATGCTTGCCTACAGTTAATACCCAAAAGCAGACCCTCATAGACTTGGGGGACTGCAAAATCCATAAAAGTATAACCTTAATAGTCAGTTAACAGCACAAAACTTTTAACTTCAGAATATCAACATCACAACAGATGTGCACGTTTGGAACTTCTAATTCAAAGATGGAAGCATCTAGTGAAAATGAAACACAATGTCACTGCTGCTTAAGAGCTTCCCTAAGAAGGCAGTTATTGTCATGGATGCTGCTATAAACATACTGAAAAACCCTGTCTTTAAATAATCATAACACTACTGTCACATTGGAAGCTAAAACAAAACTAATGTTAAGACACTGCCATGCATTTCCTAAAAGTTTCAAAGTCAGGAACTTGCACCTTCCACAGGGTTTCCTTTACACTGTTGCATCTAACTTCTGAACACTATGAATAAGACTTTAAATGGATCTACAGGCTTTCAGCAAGTGTCAGACAGTGCCTTGAAAATGGACAAATGTATGTAACAAGTGTGGGGGAAAGGTCTCTGACAGTCCAAATGTCACTCCTTTTTGTTTCCTGTAGATAAATGCAGTTGAAGGCCTAGAACTCTTTGTTCCACAAAATCCCACAAAACCTAAAAATCTTGCATGCAGGCAAAGTTTCTACACGAGATAAATAACCAACTACACCACTACTAGGAATAGGTCAGTGATAACATGGGAGCAGGTCATCCAATCCTGGACTAATTAATGACTTCACATTGACTGGCCACTATTTATTTATCAAATGTCCTGCATACCAACTACTGCTAGTGATTGAAAGTCTTGAATACTAAGCAATGCTATTTCATAAACTCAACAGGAGATTGTGCAAACAAAGGGAAGAAACAACTACTGTCTTTATATAGTACTAATGCTCTTATTTTTTTCATATTTGAGTGATTTTAGAGTTGATTTATTAAGCAGTAGAGTGATTGGGTGCTCTTTCACTTACGTTGTGCATTTTACAGTGCTAGAATTTAAGCAGTCTGTATTATTATTCACTTGGGAGTTTCCTGGTGTTGCGGTGACCTGGGTTTTTGATGTATGTGGTATTCTTTAAGGCTGTGACTATATGATTAATGATCACTTGTCCTTTAACTCAAGTAAAGGTGTGGCCATGTGGTACAGTGGAACTCCTGTAAAGGTGTGGCCATGTGGTACAGTGGTTAAGACTGATGGCTCACAACTCCTGCACCTGGAGTTCAGTCCTGATATCTTCATGCTCTTGTGAGTTTTCTTCATGTACGTCCATTTCCTCTCACCTTTTAAAAGATGGTGATTGATTGGCTACACTGCTTACTCTCTCTCTCTCTCTCTCTCTCTCTATATATATATATATATATATATATATACACACACACACGTACCCTTGTGCTCTTGACTGAAATAGTAATTGTAGGGGACCTGCATTGTATCAGTTCAATTTACTCAACCAGTTATCAAACCATTTCATTAACTCAAATATAAAATTGAAACCAAAGGTCCTCTGAAGCCATTTTGCATGGAAAATGGTTGAAGAACTATCCTTATCACTGTATACAAAATTAACTACTACATTCTAAAGCTTCCAAGGTGTGCCACTGTTAAGGATTTTAAGTATAAATCACCAGATTCATGACGTGCAATACCACAGAAGAATGAGAGCAGACTAAAAGCAGACAGTCGGGTGAGCCACAGACTTTCAGCGAGTCTCAGTGCCCTGAGAATAGACGAATAACGAACAGGAGGAGTCATTATGGCAAAAGCAGGCTGTATCCCTAGTGGACTGCATCAGAAATTGAAAGGCACAAAGTTATGAAGCAGGGTAATATTCGTAGTATGATGCACCATTTACAACAGACTCCTCAAAAGCACAACTGAATCATAGCTCAACCTCCTGCATTACCGAATTAAATCCTATATCACATACAGCAGTACGCTCTTAGGAATAAATGCAATGCCATTATTGCACTTACTTCCAAGATACACAAGTGTCCCCTGCACATCAGGCAGATGGATTTCTCCTCACGTAGATTCATGATATCAGATTTAATGCATTTCTGTTTTGTTCTCATTCACTATAGGAGACTATTCAGCAGGACAGAATAAAATGGGACCTTGCTGATTTGTAAAAATGCACCAGCCATACTCCAAAAGCCTTATTTACTCCTAAGAGACTTGAGTAGACCGAATCTGTAGTGCCAATGGAAGAAGCTCGTATTTATTGTAATAAAACGAGTTAAGTAATTCTAATGAAGGCTGTTTGTAGAATTACTTCATGGCTATGGCTAAACTGTTTTTCTTGAAGGATGGATGGTAATTGCATGCAGGTTTCTTGTACTGACTAGAATACACTAAACTGGAGAAAAAAATGAGTAGATTACAGCGCAGGAGGAAGAAGTGCTTATATTCATTTAAAAAAGGAGAAATGAAGTCGGACTAGAAATTCCAGCAACGCTTTGCAGGCATTTCCAAGAATAGGACATTAACTGTGAAAGGTTAACCATGGGTTAGTGGTGATGGGATATCATTGCCCCCTGCCAAGGTAAAGGGACCCAGGAGCTGCTTTTACATAGTGTGTGGCACTGGGGAGGAGGCATTGTTATCCATGTACTTGTTTTAATCGTGTTTCTCATCAAAAGCCTGTTCAAGCATGATGTAAATATTGAAATGAAAGGGGCTCATGAGAATATACAAGTGTATGTGTGTATCTCTGTGTGTGTGTGTGTGTGTCTGTATGTGTATGTGTGTGTGTGTGTGGATGTATATATATATAAGAGAGAGAGAGATGCAGATATATAAAAAAACTCAAAAACTGATGCAAAAAGAGAAAAAAAACCTAAATACAATAAAAACTTCTTGTTCATGGCCAAACAGAAAAAGCAGAACCTGTGTTGAGTGCTTTTGTTATTTAATAAAGAACGAAAGTGCTTAACTCAGGTTCTGCTTTTTTTGTCTGGCCAGGTGCAAAAAGTTTTTATTATTTGCGTGTATATATATATATATATATATATATATATATATATATATATACATACATATATATATATATATATACATATATATATATATATATTATTGTACTTGTGAGAAGACTTTATATAGACCTAATACATGCACTTGTGCTGCCGTTACTGCATTTAGCTGCTGTTTGCTTTCCTTAACACTGTATGCTGTGGCTCCTACGTGCGCTGAATTGGTGTTCATAAAACAAGGACGTTTTAACAGTGAAACAGCATAAACAGTGTAACAGCAGGAATCTGAATGCAAAATTGAACCTGATATGCAGTTAAGAGGTAAGGGGCTGAGGTGTCAGGCATCTTTCATTCTTGCTTGGAAGGTGAGTTCAGCTGTTTGTCACTGTTACATCTAGCAGTACCAGAGTGGTATGGATGGCACATGCAGGTGACTCATCTGCAGATATTCATAGTGCCATTGCGTGTAAGTTTGTCTTACTCTGAGACAGATGCTGCCACAATTTTAATGGTGTCACGCAGTTTCAGTGATCCATTACCGGGTCTAGTCAGGGAAGCAAAGGACAAGAGCAATACAGAAAATCCTTCTCCAGTAAAGGTGGGCCCAACTAAGGCGATAATTCAAGAAATATCGGCAAGATTCTACTTCATATAATTCTCATGTGCTCTGAGGCAAAACAGTGGTGCTTTTCTCAGACTTGAGCCAAATAGGGATGCCAGGCAAGACATGGTTTGGTTCTTTTAACAAGGGAAATCCATCTGAACAAAAGTATGTACATCACCCCTTTCGCAGTCTCAAAGGAGTGCTAACATCTTGTTCTCTCGTTATTTACTTACTTTGCACCTTGACTTGAAGAGTTTCCCGCCTCTGAAGAAAGGTTGGTAGAGGGTACTGCTTTATGCATGGCTCTGTTTGGAACTTTTTGATCCACTTCCTGCTGCAGTGAGGATTTGTAATGCAATGCCATCTTAACTGCTTATGTTTCTAACCCTTGGAAAGTATGTCAAATATAAAACTAATTATCACACAGATGTGTATTCTGGTATCACTTGAAAATTAGCAGCTTTTGAAACAAATCAGCTGTTTGTTTTACTGTGAAAAGTGTGGCTCCTTGTGACGTCAGTGCGTTTTTGACTTGAAGTCATACAAGACATTTTTCTCCCTCAGTGACCCCCCCCCCCCCCCACACACACACACACACACAATCCACCCAAACTGACCAGTTCTAACCTTGGAATCTTACTCATATTGACTTGCTCCTTGAGATGATTGCTATAGATTTTATCTGCCTCTGTTTTGTGCTTATCTGTTGCATAGCTTATCCTTATTGGTTCATGACAGCAGCAGCATTTATGTACAGCCAGGGGCTGACATTTTGACCTCTGTGATTTGTTTTAACCCATGTGACGAATGTTGCAGTGCCTAGGAATATAGATTTTTCCACATTACTCCCAGGAAATTAGAGGAGTCCTGCTGGAGCTTAGTGAACCCTCAGAGACTATCACAGCAGACTTCACTGCTGTTCCGTTATTTTAATGAAATAATGGCTCTGTTTTGGAGTCTTCCTGTCACCTGGAGGGGAAGCAAACACTTCTTATGAGGATAAGTAATTCTTTTAATGGTGAATGAAATGTTATTTGATGAAGAGACTGGACAAGGTTGTCTTCATTCTGCATTCAGGTGAAGTATGTTGTATATTTTCATCTTTCTCAACATTTTAGCAATGTACATGCTTTTGATTTGGGAAGTGGACAATGTCACAATTACTGTATAATTAAGACATCTTTATTTATCATCATAAAAATGTGATGACTACAGGTTGCATTTTGTAGGGCAGAAGGGATTAAAAAAATCCATACAAATTCCATGAATCTATAGTCTTGCTTAGAGCTGGAAACAGCTAACATGCCATGAAAATTTCCCATTTATTTGGAACTATGGCTTCAGAGACATTACTTACTGCCTTTTCTCTGCTTAAACCACAAATGTACATTATTAAATTATAACAAGCAGCTTCTGTAATACCATTATACAGTTAAAGCTCTGTGGATCACTCACCTACATTTGTCTTATTTCTTTTGTTTTGAGCCATCTTACTTTGTTCTTGACTAATAAAACTAATGATCTAAATCAGGCAGTGTTGCAGTTAATTTTGAGTTCCTCTGTACTATACTCTATTTTTCCTGCATTTTTGTTTTAGTAGATATGTGAAAGCCTGAGAGCTTATATTTGGTAGTGCATACTATTGTTTACCCTTATATAGCAGCCACTAATGTAATTTTCTTTCTTACTTTCTAAGTGAGAGTAGGCTTGGTAACAAAGCTGAATGAAAGTGTTCTAACTACATCAGAAAATACAGAAGACAAGACATTAGTGATATTTGGTAGTGTACAAATATATTAAGTAGAGTAAGCAAAAAGGGAGAATACATCTTCCTTCAAATAAAGGAGACTATTAAATGGCTTTATGTAGATAAGCACTTGGATGCACACACACAGAGATAAAATACATGTGCATATACAGGAAAAATTAATATTGTGTGTGTGTGTGTATATGCATGTGAGTGTGTCTGTGTGTGTGTATGTATGTATGTGTATATGTGTATATATATGTGTGTGTGTGTGTGTGTGTGTGTATATGTATGTATGTATGTATGTATGTATATATATATATATATATATATATATATATATATATATATATATATATATATATGTAAAACACTTATATGTGTACTATAGGGGTAGAATCATGTTATTGAGTACCAGATAAATGAAGTAAGTTTTGTCAATGTCTTCGTGTTTCTCCTGTGGAAATCGTTCTTGTTTCTCTCCTAATTTTGTGCAGGCCAGGTGGATGTTACTGATTTTCATAATTTCTGCAGTGGTTGCCATGCAGTTGCTTGATGATACAGGAGTGCAGTGCTGAAAATGGTGAACACGACAAATGTTTAATGTTGCTGGTGTTTACTCTTTTTCTCCAGAGTTGTGAATCCATGGAATTAGTATATTTTAAGTAAGGTGTAGAGGGGTGCAGTAAGTTAATGAGCTTCCCTCCTGAAAGAAGAAATGCTGTTTCATTTTGATGATAGTGTCTTTGTTTTCTGACTTGTTTTGATTCTGTTTGTTGGTTTTACCATGGTGGGGTGTGTGTGTGTGTGTGTGTGTGTGTGTGTGTGTGTGTGTGTGTGTGTGTGTGTGTGTGTGTGTGTGTGTATGTATGTATATATATATATATATATATATATATATATATATATATATATATATATAAATATATATTTGTGTACACACACACACACACACACACACACACACACACACACACACACACACACACACCTTGTCCATGCTATACTATTGGATTATTATTTTTGTATTCTGAAGTAGTTCAGTACGGTGCTGTTTCAGACCGAGCATCTTCAGTTCCTGGATTCTGTCCAACCATATGGTTATTACCTGTTTAGAGTTTGGTACTTTATTGGCACTTTTATGCTCTCCTTGGAACCTCTGTATTCTCTTTGTATCCATGCTTGTTTTCAATAGCTATTCTGCTTTCTTCACAAATACATGACTGTTGCTAAGCTACTGTAAATGTCCATTACTATAACCTGTAACATTGTCGTTGAGTGGCTGAAAAGGATGTTCAGTTACCCAGTAAAATTACTGAATTAGTATTTTTTTTCAAAGCTGAAGTCAGACCTTTCAGATGTTCTCTTTGTGCTGCTTGTGTTAGCTCACATTAGGAAACTGAAATGCTGTGAAAAGGAAACACCTGTCGTAAGTCATGCATCCTGCAAAGCAGTGACTCGTTTACTGTAACAGTTCACCACAAGCAGCACAGTGGTCTCGGCTAGCTAGCAGTGATGAATTGTACATTCCTGTATTCATAACAGATGACAGAAGGTAGGAAAGAACATACCGACTGCAATACTGTCAAAAGCATTTAGAAAACCGTGAATTTTACTCAACAGTTTGCTGAAAAGGAGTATAAACATAAAAACCAAATGGCCCTCAACTTACATTCCTGAACAGATATATAAGATCTATAATAGCATGTAATTCAGCAATTTAAATTTATAATCGGATATATAGCACCTGTGGTTTTATCATAATCGTAACATGCTTTTCTGGGCTGTTCAGGATACCTTTTCCATGTTATAACATTGGGTGTGGAGTATATCAATAACTATAGACTACTGTACTAATGCCTGTTAATGGATTCAATTACATTGTTTGTGATGCAACTATATTTGTGTAATTTACGGGTAAGGTGAGATCAGGCAACTAATGTGATAAGGCCATTAAACTGAAGGATGCCTGCTGCCTTTCTGCATTCAAAGACCCAGATAATCAGACTGCCTTCATTTGACAGAATCCCATTTGCCAGACATATTAACCTGGTCTCACTGGACTGTAGTTACAGCAAACTGATTTACAAAACAGTCATAATATAACCAGTTAAGTAATATGTCACAATTATAAAACTGTATTTTTTGTTCATAGGTGTGTTCTAGGCTAATAACCACAAGGGCCTTTATACACCTAGCCATGCAATTCAACCCAGTTGTGTCCCTATGTATAACGGGCATTATTAGGAAGGGGTATGTTAAGAAGTTTCTAGAGGTTATGTGGGGGGGTGTTAGTTTGGGAGTTACTGTTTGCCTCTGTTTATCGGAGACATTGGGGCCAGACCCAAAGTGAATTTCTGATTTCCTATCCATTGATCAAGGTTATTTTTAAATATAGTTAAGGATGGACTCTACTTCACAATGGATATAGAGCCTTTTCCATAGCTTGGGGATCCTTTGATGCACATATCTGTTCCACTAAAATGTCTATTATGTCACAAGCAAAATATAATTCCTTAGATCTAGTTGTTGGCACTGTCATCTTAAGGGCAGGAAAGCCGGATTAAACATACATTTACGCACGTGAAGGCAATCAATCTGGTTAAAAACAGAAGAGGGGAACAACCCTCGCTTCCTCCTTTTATTGTAAAGTACATGATCACATGACCTCTCTTGACCTATCTACACCAACGACATCAGCTAAGATCAAGTCTTGTGCATGTCATAACATATATCAAACTACCCACAAGCTCATGATATTTTCTTGGGTCGGTAGATTCACTGTCACATGCAAAGTTTGGTTTTGTTCAGAAGGGGTACTTCTTACTTTACAATTAGACATACCAGATTTCTCAAGAATTTTTGTGATGTACCTTTTTGGTTCATCTTTACTTCACCACTGTTCTGGGTAAAGTTAATGCCTAGAAAATGTCTTATCTTTCCCAGATCTTTCATTTTAAATTTAGCTTTGAAGATTTCTTGTACATCGTTCAGTGATTCGTTGTCACTAGCTGCAATAATGAGATCGTCAACCCATATAATTAGGACCATTTTCTCATTTTCAGTCTGTCTAGTGTACACACAGTGGTCTGCCGGGTTTTGGACAAAACTATTTTCACAAAGATAATCGTGCAACATTTTGTTCCAGTTGCTTCCTGATTGTTTTAATCCATACAATGACTTATTCAGTTTACAAACCAATTTTTCCTAATTATTTGAGTTCTTTTCAAAACCTTCAGGTTGCTCCATATACACCTCACAGTCAATAGGAGCATGTAAATAGGCCGTTTGTACATCCATCTGGTGCAATTCTAAATCATACTGAGCTGCCATCTGCATTAGACTTCATACAGATGTCATACTTGCAGTTGGTGCAAATGTTTCATTGTAGTCTATACCAGCAACTTGTGTAGCCTTTAGCCACATATCTGGCTTTGTAAGTGTCAGTATTATCTGCATTGTCTTTTACAGTGAAAACCCACCTATTTCCCCACTTCATTTTATCTTCTGGCAGTGTGGCGAGTGTGAATGTGTTGTTTTCCTTTAAATACTAAGTTCCTCCTTCATAGCTTTGACCCACTTCTCTCAGTTGGATGAAGTCATGGCCTCTTTAAAGCTCTGTGGTGTGTTGCATATTAGTCGGTAACAATAGTCAACATTAACTGTCACATAAACGTCGTTTTCAACTTTGCACTCATAGTCCTTCAAGTATGCAGGTGGTTTTCTCTCTCTTTTGGAGTAGTGTGTATTCTGCCTTTCCTTTTCCTGTCTTATTTTTGTGTCTCCATCATTTATTGAAGATTCAATGTGATTTACTTCATCCATCATTTCTGGGTTTGTCTGAATCTGGTATTCAGCTACATTCTTAGAAATGAACTTGACTAACCTAGGTTTAAGGACCCTTCCTGTGTCTGGATAATAGACCAGATATGAATGGCTGTTTTTGTCATATCCAACAAAGATCCCCTTATCACATCTTGGGTCTAACTTCTTTTTATCTTGTTTGTATGCATAGCACACTGACCCAAATTCTTTCATCCTTGAAAGATCAGGTTTCTTTCCTGTTAGTATGACGAATGGGGTCTGTCCCACACACCTGTTATAACATCTGTTGTGAATAAAAGCAGCAGTCATTACTGCATATGTCCACAATTCTTTAGGTAGGTCACTCTCTATCAACATACACCTTGCCGTTTTTATAGATGAGTTGGTCCCAATCTTGTTTAAAGTTAATCGAGGCCCCTTTGGACATTGCTGCCTTAACAGAAAAGATGCTTTGTGGATATGTCAGGATGTACAGCGCCCGAGTCATCATCACCTTTACTTTGCATCCCTCTGTGTTCAGCAGCCATACCTCCACATTATCTCTCTTCTGCGTGACACCACAGGTTCTAGTCCCGTCAGCCAGTTCCACAATGTGCTCCTCCGGTTGGAAAGTTGCATCAAAGTATTTAAACTTTTTCAGATCATTAATTATGTGTGACATGGCACCAGTGTCCACTATTAATCCTTTCTGTTTTAATCCATGGATCTGATGCTCATTCATTCTGAAGACAAATGTGTGATCATCCACGTCAGTTGCTTGTTCAACATTATCTTTCTTCTTTCGTCTGCAGTTACTGTCCTTGTGGCTGGAGTTTTTGCATAAACTACACCACTGTCTCTGTCCTTTATATTCTCTTTGGCATTCTCATGCCTTGTGTCCCTTTTGGCCACAGCTATAGCATATAATCTCTGCTTTTACTCTTTCTCCAAAGCCACTCGCTTTCATCATGTTATCATTACTTACGTTGGCATTAAATTTCTCAGTATGGTCATGACTTCTCAACCTTGTTTTGAATTCACCAAATCTCAACTTATCCTCTTGCGTGATGTGGACTGCAAACGGTTTGTTTCAGGCAATCCTTTCAGAATCATTGCAGTTAGTAATCCATCACTGAGCTTCTCCCCAGCATTTCTAAGCACTGTAATGGCCATTTTCAGCCCAAATAATATAGTCTGTGACACTTTCACTGGCAGCCTTCTGGTGGCTTGTTAATTCGGTGTATATGCTAATTACCCATGGCTTCCCTTTTCCAGGATAGTGGTCTGTCAGGATCTGAAGCACTTCTCTACCATCGTCTGCAGCTTCTCTCATGATGACGGACAAATTTTTGTCGTCCAAGAACTGTATTAGTTCTGCGTAGACTGCCTCATTTTTCTCAGCGTCACCTTCCTCCTCATTTTCACCATCCTCTACATCTCTTAAAATGGCATCTTTCAGCCCTAGCAAGTGCAGGTGTCCTAAAAACTTTGTCTACCACAACTCGTAATTCTTTTCATCTCTGTCAAAACATAGTCTATGCCATCGGCTTCCTCCTGGGCCCATAACCTGTTGGCACTGTCATCTTAAGGGCAGGAAAGCCGGAATAAACATACATTTACAGAGGAAAATAAACACACGTGAAGGCAATCAATCTGGTTAAAAACGGAAGAGGGAAACAACCCTCGCTTCCTCCTTTTATTGTAAAGTACATGATCACATGTCTTCTCTACACCAATGACGTCAGTGTAAGAGCACACATACAATCATTCACTCTCTTTTATTATTCTAAGCCAACACTAGTGGTTCTGATGCTGTCCATTTTGCAGATGTGCAAAAGGTCCCTCAGAACTGGATTTGAGGATGTTGTGTATGCCAGGCATTAATCGCCTCTTAGTAACCTGTTAGAGAATATAGCACAATGTGTTTCTACCCTGGATTCTACTGGCTAAGAACTTTTGTGGGTGTTTCAACTGCTGCATATGTTTGGTCGGGTACAAGGGGCATTATACTCGATGATAGGTCTGATGATGGCCAAATAAAGAGGCACTATGATATCCTTGGACCTGTATGCCATACCCTTACTTGTAAATTGGGTGACACAGGAAGATTCTCTTATTATCTTGGCCACAAGTTGGTCAAATGCCAGATTATTATCTACATATGTTTGCAGATCTCGGACTACTGGGTCAACTCTTAGGGGTGTCCTATCAGAGTAATTAACCTTCAAGACCTAACCTGTGGCCAACTCAAGTGGGGTGATCTTTGTTTATGATTAAGTGAAGGCATGCTTAATCCCATCATACATTCCGTGCATGTTATCAGTGTCTGCGACCTGCTGAATCATGGTGCAGAGTTTGAACCAGTAACCATTAGCACACCAATGAGCTACTTGCTGCACTTGACTCTGAGCACACGAGTGCCTGCAATTTTCATTGGGAGAGGAGCTCTAAATAGTCAGTGCCTGTCTCCTTTACTCAATCAGGGGCATTAGCACATAAGTGTGAGCTTCAAATCAATCCGCATACTTGACTGTCTTCCTCCCAAAGGTAGATATTATTATTACAGACAGCATCCTGTAGCTTTTCTCATCTCTTCAGATATCAGTGCTGTCTGGGTGGAGCAAAACCTCTTCAAGTGTTTGGACAAATTCTAATACTTTTGAAGGGTCAAAAGTCTTGCCTGTGTCAATGCATGGCTTCTCTTCCTTTTTGGAGTGAAAGAACCTTTGCAGCTGGATGTTCACCTTACTACATATGAGGAAGCGGTCATGCCACAGTCTGTGCTGCACTAGATGCGTGTTATCCTGATACTACCTAAATTGGTGAGGACGAGGCCAAACTGGTACAAATGTTTTAATCTTGAAACTTTGTGCTGAGGTTTGACATTGAAAAAGGTGTTGGTTATGTAGAGGTCATATTGGGGCAGAGTTCAAGGAGATGCTGTCCATTTTCATTCATCTTTTCTGTTCCTGTCCCAGGCAGGATGACCTTCTGTGGTGGTCACTGCCAACTCTGGCAATGAAGTCACCAGGAATGAATAACTGTTCATGGGAAGGGACCTTGTTGATGGCAGCACTAAGTTTGTTATATAACTTATCTTTAACTTCCTGGGAAGATGTAAACGTAGGAGCGTAGACATTGAAGATGTTGATCATGCCCACTGGTGTTTGTAGATTAATTTTCAGCAGTCTCTGTCCCCACATTTGGTGGTATAACTGGGCAACAAAGTAAACACTGTGGTCCCTGGTCTGTTCTGGAAGCTTCCTATACCAGAAAGAGTAAAGTCCTACTCCCTGAGACATCCAAAAGAAGATGACAGCTTTGTTTCTTGTAGGGTCACAATGTCCATCTGTGCACAGCTTGTTAACTGCTGCCTTGTAATCATCACTGATGCTCTGTAGATCTTCTGCAAGGCCGTGAATTATCATCCTTACATTCCTTGTGCCCAGCCTGAAGTCTGATTTATTTTGATGATTTTTTTTTTCCTTGCTTTTTCAAGTGTATGGTTAATGACTCACCTTTTGGTGGTTCCTTGAGCCCCACACACCTGTGGAGCAAGTGACCCATGGTGGGGCAGCACCTTTTTGGCTGGGGGCTGCCCAGCTTGAGGAGGGTGGTAGCTGCTGAATGAGATGTCTCCTACTGTTGGAATTAGCCACTGGCAATCAGTCTATGCCATTTCAGTGCAGTAGCTTAATATCTGTAAGTGCTGCTTCCCTTGTTTCACCACTCGGAATGTCATACCGGAGTGTCTTCTCCACGGTTCAGACCTGTGCAAGTGAGTTTGAGGAAACAGCTGATGCCCAGCAACAAGTTCCTCCTCTCTATGCCACTGATAATAATCCAAGGAAAAGGTAAAAGCCAGTACAACTTGGAATCGTTGTCCTCACAGGAGTTGCTAGATTGAGGTTGAGTACAAACTTAAACTGCCTTAGGGACCCCATCTCCAGATTTTTCCATAAAGTTTACTCTGAAGTTTTCCTTCTTCTAGGTGGGTTGCCTTCCTAGGCTGATGAGCCCCCACCTGTCTGAAGCAATTGGT